>NC_044907.1:32222675-32375003 GCF_001633185.2 Quercus lobata | reverse complement strand
TTGCATATTTAATATCATGATTAGAAAGCCTTATCATACTTATTTTGAATTAATTCATACATTTTATAGTTGGTTTTGGAATAGTGCTGAATAATCAATTTTGTGCTTAATTGAATTTTAATGCGTGAATTTGTTTTTTGTAGGATAATGAAATTAAATAAGTGGATTTGTGCAAATAAGAAAACTAATGGACTTCACTTTTACAGGGGCCATGATGAAGTCAAAGAAAGCCAACCCGATTAAATTCGAGTCCAATTGAAGCAAGGAATCAAAGGAAATTTATACCAAATCCAAGTCCAATTCGGATTAGGATTCCAGCCTGTGCACCAGTTAGTATTCGGAGCATAACTTTTGCTTCAGATATCCAATCAAGATGATTCAAGTTGGGATGGAAAGCTAACTTAACGGGCTACAACTTTGTAGTTTACCAAAAGTCTGAATTATGAAGTTAAATTGGCCATAAATGTCGGTTAAGTGAAGCCTAAAAACCTGAGATTTTCTCCAAATGGGAATTCAACTTGTAATAGGATTCCTTGACCAATTTAAAGGCTCCTTAGGAAAAAATTCAGGAGAGCTGCTGTAGAACATAATTTAGGTTTTCTTAAGGTTTATGTACAATTTTAGAATTTTATTCATGTTATGGCTTGCTAGAAGCCTTACTAAGCCAAGGGGTGAAACCCAACCATTTATTGGTATGTTCTTAACAATTATTTTATGACTTTAATTCTTATGTATTTATATCTTTTATTGTATTACTCATTTAGAAAAGTGTTTAGTTCTATATAATCCTTTAATTTATCGTAGAGTCTGGGTGCAAACTAATTCATTAGTTTTGTTTTGCCTAAAATCAATCAATTTCATAAAACTACCTTAGACAATTAATTCTTGGGTTTTTATTGTTAAATCATCCAACTAAGATCATCCTTCATATGAATTTTAGTTGAGTTATAAAATAAATGTTGTTAAGAACTTAAGACTACCAATATATGTGTTGTGTGTGGATCCCTAAACCTTAACACCTTAATATATTGTTATTTTCTCTCAATTTAAATTAACTTTACTAAACGATCAAAAATATCTTCAATTAAATTTTATTATTTTAGTTTTATTCTCTTGTGGTTTGCTAATTAATTCCCTTTTCCCTATGGATTCAACCTCGGACTTACCAAGTTATTACTTCGCGACAATCCAGCACTTGGAAGCATTATTTAAGTTGCAGCAACACCTCTTCTTTTGTTTCTATTATTCAAGGTGGGGCTTGTATGCCTGTGTAGTTTGTTTTCTCTCTTAATAAAATTTCTAGTTTATAAAAAAATAAATAAAAAAATTAGACAGCCTTGAGTTCTTTCAGAAAAGACTAAAAATCCCAGAGAGAGAGAGAGAGAGAGAGAGAGAGAGAGAGAGAGAGAGAGAGAGAGGCGGAACTTGTGGATGTCAGAAAAATATGGCTAATCCCAACTCTGCTCTCTTGCTCTTCCCACAGCTATCCAAAATTGTTGTACATTCTTTCTTTTCCCATTCTTTGTATGGGCTTAAATTGGGCTTTCTACCTACATGGGGATCTGTCATTTTGTTAGGCTTTCAACTATGTGCTCTTATTGGGCTTTCACCCTATAGGGTAAGATAATGACATCATTTATACTTTGTAAAAGAAACAACCTTCCAAGAATTGAGCTGGCAACTTATATAAATTTCTAATTGGGTTATGTAAGGTTGAATTTAATCAACCATCTTATTGGCTTTATTCCATGCCAAATTTACTTGTATTTCAGCATTTAGTAACCCTGTATTTAGGTAGGTTTGTTGTAAGGGTAGTGAGTGAGATAGAGTGTTAATTACTCAAGAGTATGCAAGAAAACAAAGACTCGCGGCTTGATCTCGCGGGTGGCTAGCGGCTGCAAGCCGTCAAACGAAGCACATGTGCCAAGCATGCCAGAAGGTGAACAGTTATGCTAGCTGGAGCACTACAGGACAAAACAGGACAACTGGCTATACGGTTATCTCGCGACTAGATCTTGCGACTCAGTCAAGTCGCGAGGCCAAGCCGCGAGCCACCCCTGTTTTGTAAAACCTGACGTTTCACATTCTCCTCTAACCTCAGTATAAATACCTCTTATACCCACAAATGAAAAAGAGCTTCCAGAGAGAATTTTGAGAGAGAAACCCTAAAAAAAAACAAGATTGATTCACCTACAATCTATACATTAGAGTCTCTTCAAATTCCTCAACTCTCTTCCTCTCCATTGTCAAACCCTTGAGAGGCACTTTACCAAAACCTTGTTTTCATCATATTCATCACTGTAAGAGGGCTGTTTGGTGTTTTGGGAAGCAGTTAGGAAGGAACCAATCTACATTGGTTAATGCTACGGTCTAGTAGCGGAATCCAGAAAGCTAGAAAAGAAAAAGGTTCGGCGCAACCTCGTTGGAGCAAGAAGCTTGGAGGGCTTAGGTGCACTGAGTAGATTAGGCTTGGAGAGTCTATTGTTGTCCATGTATCCCAACTACATTTTCTAGTGGATTGTTTATCGCTTGGAGGGCGGCGGAGAGGTTTTACGCTGAGGGCTTCGGTTTCCTCTTCGATAACACATCGCGTGTTGTCTTTGTGTTTGCATCTTCCTTCCCCTTTATCTTTGCTTTTTATTATCTGCTGTGAGTTGTGATTTTAATTTGGTTTAGATAGTTTTTCCAATTCTATATTATAGCTTATATTCATTTTCCGCACACTAGTTGTTTGACATATAGCTTGAATTGGTTAATTTGTAAATTGGGAGTCTAAACGTTTAGGGGTGTTTATACACATATTTGAACTTTCAGGTTACAATTTCTTTCTTTTTATGTTCGGGACCTAATGCTTAATAGATTTATTTACTCTAGGAGTGTGTATTCAACCCACCAATCTAACAAACTTGACTGTTTTAGATACCATAGGTTGGTTTTTTGTGAATTGATGGGTTGGGTTGTAATTTCTTTTTAAAACTTGGGTCATGATTAGATTGGTAAAATTTTCATATTAAATCGTGTAAATTTGTAATCTCTTATAGAATAATGTGCTTAAATGCATGGTTTTGAAATCTTGACCAGACCATACAGTCTAACCCGGTTAATCATGAACCCCTCTTCTTTGTAGTTCTTTTAGCCTTAAGACCCTTTCTATGCAAGAAAAGGATGGATTTGTGTGAACCACGGTTGAACCGCATGGTTCTTAAAACTGTGAATGGTTTTCATTTTTTTTTTTTTTTTTTTTCTTTTTAGCAAATACCATCCGAAATTAAAGATTCGGCCGGCATGCGCTTTGGACTTTTTTCAAATCTGGAGCCAAAAGATTTGTGAGGAAAAAAAAAAAAAACTGAGAAGAAGAAGACGATAAAGTAAGGGCTATTTGAAGTTGAAGCAGCAAGCTAGCAACCTAGCACAGATTGACAGTCATGGCCTTTATCTTCGTCTTGAGCTTCTATTTCTTCTTTTTCCCCCTCTTCTCTTTTTTCTTTCCATCTCCACTGCTGTGGTTTCTCACCTTCCCTCTATTTGTTTTGTATTCTTTTTTATGTTTCCAAAGCCCTTCACGTGACTTGTAGGAAGAAATTTTTTTATTTTTGAATTAAAGATGGCAAAATGTTTCAGTTGTAAGATTTTTGCAACTTTGAGCCTATGTGACTTATATTGATAGATTGATATGTAACAAATAAAATATTATAAGTACTTTTAATTAATATTTACCATTTTTTTAACTAGAAAATTTAGTGTTACAAAATATTTCACAACTTTTTTGTCACAATTATAGTGTAGCAAAGTGTGAACGGTAGAGGAAAAATAGTAGGTCATGTCATAATTATAACAAAATATTATAAAAAAATTAAATTTAAGAAGGATGGAGTGTAAACCCTTTAGTTTACACCAACTAATAAAGACATGTCACATCAAATTTTTACTTAAACTCATTGTCAAATGAATACATCCTAATACACCTAATATCATTTTTTTTTTAAAAAAAAACCTATTTCACTGATCTCACTGCTTTTGTACAGTACCTTGGACTATGGCTTGATTCCTGAGTCATCTAGATAGCTGAAAATATCAACATTTTTCTTCAATTTTAATGCCAGAGAGAAATATCCAAACTCATCAAGTCCACCTGCAGATTCATAGCCATGAACCACACTCTCTTAGTTTTTATTCTTTTCTTTGATTTATATCCAAAGAGAAAGAGAATTCATTTCAGAAAACAACAAATTAAGTAAAAAAAAAAAAAAGAGTAACAGTCAAAATTGTTTTTTTGTCAATCAATTCCATCTTGTGGGACTGAGGCAACAATCTAAAATTGATCTTTTTGCATGTCAATCGAGGTGAAGCGCGATGTCAGTGGGAAGGTAATTGAAGTGAAGCTCAGCGACAGAGTGTGTGTGTATAGATGTTTTTAGGTAGGGATGGCCATACCCATTGGGTAATGGATATCCAATTCTATCCGATTCAAATATTTCGGATAATACTCGGTTTTTAATGGGTAGAGCTTAATCGGTAGGGTATGGATATTATCCATACCCGACCCACAAAAAAAAAAAAAAAAAAAATTCCCTAAACCTATCTCAGTGCTCTCACCGTCGCTCAGTCTCAGACTCTCTCTGCCAATATTTGTGTAAAAAGGTCACTCAGTCCTCACCGTCACTCTCTCTCTGTCTCAGAGCTCTCCAATCTCCTCCTCTCCTCACTGTCACTCTCTCCAGTCTCCGCCTCTCCTCGCCGTCGTTTCCGCCCCTACCTTCCTCCAAATCGCCGATCGCGTTTACGACCTCCTCCACGGTAGAGTTAGAATGATATGCTAAGTAGAGAGAGGCGTAATTGTAAGATTTTCATGAAATGATTTGTGTTTGTGTATGTGAATATGAAACTGTTTCACTATTTAGTCTTGATTTCTGCATATGGGTTCAAAATTTCCCATCTTTTCCTTTGGGTTTCTGGGTTCTTTGATTATTGTTGCTTTTTGGGTTTTGGCTAGCATCTGGGTGCTTTTGAATTTGATTTTCATGGTGCAGATGGGTGTGCACCTGGGTATTCTGAGTTTAGGCCTTTTATTAAAAAAAAAAAAAAAAAAAAATCTAGCTTAGGGATACTGGTTTTCTACTTTTATGTTCTTAGACCCTGAGTGGCTGATATGCATGTAAAAGACAACATTTTTTTTTTATATAAAATTTTGTTATTCTTTAGATTATTCATGTGTAGCTTTGCATTTATAAAACTATCTTTTTGTTTGTTAAATATGAAAGGTTGAAAGAAACCTATTAGAGTATATATTCAACTTTTATGCTTGTTTTTGCAGTTTAATTTAGTAGCAACTGAGTTTTTGAATCACTGTCCGTGTATTGGCTTTTGCAGTTGTAGTTTAGATTTTAAAGAAATGACGTGGACCCATATACATTGAAGTAAATACGATATGAGTCTGTCACTTAGGATATGAGTTTTGCTGAAGCTCATTTCCACTAATCCTCTGATTCATTATGGAATCACAGCCCAACTAAATAACCAACCACTTAAAAGGGATGCATTCTTAAATAAGTAAGTTGCGAGTTGAGCAAGATAAAACTTTAGTTATTCTTCTTAATGCTTGTATTCTTTATCGGAAATGGAGACTTTGGTTATCTGGGAAGATTATTGTTTGTTCGTGTTTGAAGATAAATAGTATAATGAGTTACCAAAGACATAACTCTAGTAATTTCTCAACAAAAAAAGAAAGAAAGACATAACTCTAGTACTTTTTGCAAGTGAAATTGGATGCATGTAACGCTAACAGATCTTTTAGCATATCTTCACATTAAGCTAGCATCTGTTCTGTTGTGTAATTACAGAGTATTAGTTAAGGTATGGTTCGAATTGGAGCATTGAATTAATATATGTATCTTGTTCGGATGGTGTTAGACTACAAATGATATAGTCCATTTCAAGCACCTTAAGATGCTAATTAATTGTGTTGCTCCATTTCTTTTCTCGTTGTTTTCTTTGGATTGATTTATTTTTCAACCTATTTGCTCCATTCTCTCTCTGTTTCTCTTAACAGAATCTTACTGAGATGGTTATGGAAGTGATCATATTTGGCTAGATTCTTATATGTCTTAAAAATGTGAGATGATGAGATATCTTATATGGTGAAGGAGCTATTTGTCAACTCAAAGTTATAAGCTTCTTATGTCTTCTCTTATTTGCAATCTTTATGTTTTGATATATGAATGTGTTTTAAGATTGATTACTTTTTATGTTATAATGTTTCGAATACCAAAAAAAAAAAAAAAGGGTTTCGGGTTTCGGGTAGGGTATGGATATCCATAGATAATATGTTCGGGTAAGATTTGGGTATGGATATTATCGGGTATTGATAATCGGGTATTCATGGGTAAACTTTTCGGGTCGGGTATGTGTATACCCGATCCATACCCTACCCATGGCCATCCCTATTTTTAGGTATATTAAGATGTATCGTTTGATGTGGCATGCCTTTATTTACTGGTATAAATCAAAAAGTTTACACTTCATTCTTTTTGAATTTAGTCTCTATTATAAAATAGCGTGAACTAATTTTTTTTTTTTTTTTTAAGGCAGCAAATACAATTCAGTATATAATAATTATTAAATAATTATTTTAATTTAAAATTACTAAGTAATTTAAATTTTCTATTTTACTTAATGTAAGTGTCCTTATAATTCCTATATTATAATAATATTTTACTTAATGTAAGTGTCCTTATAATTCCTATATTATTATAATATTACTATTATTATTTTCATCACAAGTTTAACTAGTCAACATATAAATAAATAAAGAAATATTATATCTATGTATGTTTAGGATTTAATAATTCTTATTTGTCCAGTGAAAGTTATAATATGAAAAAATACATTTGAAAGATAGATTTCTATATTTAATGGGATAATTTTATTTAATTTTTCTATTTATACTAATTTAATATATTTATTTATATTTAAATAATTATTAAATCAATTATGATGTCATTACGGTTCAACTTCGGTTTGACCTAAAAAATCTTGAATCTCTTTATTTTACAGTACATTAAATGATCCGGATCTGAAAATCATACTTAAATGTTTCAATGAGAGTCCTTTTTTTGTCACACACTACAAAATCGCCTCAATGCAACAATCAAATAAACCTAAATTGGTTGAGTTGAAAAATACCTCAAATCCAATCAAACTTGACATATCTATATAGTGATACTATATTATTCATTTTTTCTTCATACAACATTTTAGAAAATTTAGGGTATTTTCTATATTTCAGAGTTACTGGAGGTATTTCAGGAATTTTGGAGGTTTTGGTAGGTATATTGGTCATTTTCAATATTTTGGAGATATTATGGTCAATTTGGAGGTTTTGAGCATATTTTGACAATTTTTTTAATACTTTAGGGGTATTTTGGTCAATTTTGGGGGGGGGGGGGTGGTGTTGGTTTCTTATGTATTTTGTCATTTTGGAGGTTTTGATGCTATTCTTGGTAATTTTGGAGGTTTATAGGGTATTTTAGTCATTTTTTAGATTCATAGTGGTAGTTTTGGAGGTTTTAGGGGTATTTATTTAGTCATTTTGGAGAGTTTAGATGCTATTTTATCATTTTTGTTATTTTTTGGGTTTTCATTTTTAATATAATTTTTGAGAGATATAAGGATATTCGGTCATTTTAAATTTTTAGGGTTAATTTGGTTCTTTTGGAGGTCACGATGGCATTTTAGGTGATTTTGGAGTTAATATGGTATTTTGGTCACTTTAGAGATTTTAGGAATTTTTTTGTCATTTTAAAGATATTTATGTATTTTATTATTGGTTTTTTTTGGGGTGTTTTTATTATTGGTTAGTTTAGAGATATTGAATGTATTTTGGTCATGTTGAGGGTCCGTTTGGTAATATTTTTCTAATAACATTGTTTAAATATTATGGAAATACGTGTGGGTGAAAAAGTGTTGTGGAAATACGTGTTGTGTTGTTTAAACAACGAAAACTGCTGTTCAAACAACGTTACCAAACAGGCCTTGAAGATTTCAAAGTTATTTGGACATTTTTCAATGTTTTGAGTTCATTTTTTGTTGGGAAAAATTATATATAAATGGGAATAAATTTCAACAAGTACGGTGAAAGTACAACCACATAAGAATAAAAAAATTAATGTGGAAACCTTTTATCATTGAAGGGAAAAACTATAGGATAAACTCCAAAAAATTTTATTATATTAAATAGAGAAAACAACCCTTAGAGATATAACTTATTGAGAAAAAAAGAAAAAAAAAAAATTTTCACTCTTTACTTTTTTTCTTATTGTATGTCCCTCACAATTTTCTCCTGCTCTCTATATTTTTCTCTTTCCTTTTGCTTGCTTTCACTCACACAATTCTCCCAGGCTACACTGTCCTCTCTCTCTCTCTCTCAAATGGCCGAATGACCAATCCTTTTATTTCTTCACATTTTCCATTTTTTCTTCCTTCCACACTCTTCACCTCAAGTCACAATAAATGCACCTTCACTTTTGTACATAACAAAGATGACTTCAACTCCTCTTTTTGGCAAACTTCTCCAGCAAATTCACTTCACTTTGCTGACTTCTCAGCACTCTTGTCCAACAAGCTCATTTAATGCATTGTTATTAATATCATTTCAGACCTTGTTTTGGTTTGTCCAGTAGAATGAAATATTTCAGTATCGGCCTATTTTAACGTACCATTTCAAAGTGTTTCAGATTGCCTAAAATAAATAAATATATATATTGTTATTCAATATAAAATTAGCAATTCAAAGAAGTAAATAACTAAATATCAAATAATACAAATTATTTAGTCTGAAGTCTTAACATCAAAAAAATGTATTACATATTTTTATTTTTATTTAGTTAAATAATAATAATACAAGTTAATGAAATAAATATTAAAAAAATGCTTAATTAACTAATTAGAACCATCTTATTAGTTTTTTTTTTTTCCTTATTCTTCTCTCTTTTTTCAGATTTAGGCTGCGTTTGAATCGATTTCAAAGTGATTCCGGAAATGATTTTCCGGAAAATAGGTGTGTTTGGTTGGTCCGAAAAATTCTATTTTTCGGAAATTGAAATCCTTTGACTAAAAAAAAAAGGCTTTGACCACGGAAATGAATTTCCGTTCCTATATTCACTTCAAATGAATTCCGGAAAAAGGGAGAGAGCGAGCGCGCGTGAGGAAGGCGAGCTCCAGTCCAGTCTGATGATTGCCGGCGAACCCAGTCGAGCTCCAGTCCGCGCCACCGATTGCTAAGCGTCGATCGCGATCGTACCGTGCTTCGCGAGATCGCGATCTCGTCGCGTCGATCGCGATCGTACCGTGCTTCGCGAGATCGCGATCTCGCCGCGTCGATCGCGATCTCGGATCGCGATCGCGGAGATCGCAATCGACGCAACGAGATCGCGATCTCGAATCGCGATCTCGCGAAGAAGGCGAGATCACGATCTCGGATCGCGATCGACGGCGCGGTCGTTGGACTGAATTTGTCGTCGTGGATGATTTTTTTCTGGGTTGTGGCTTGTGTTTTTCTGAATTTGTGTTTTCCTTCTTCTTTTCCAAATACCAGAAAATATTTTCCGGAAAATTTTTTGAAGTGCAACCAAACACCATGAAAATATTTTCCTTTTCCGGAAATTAGCATTTCCAAAAAATATGTATTTTCCAGAAAACGTTTTACAGCAACCAAACACAGCCTTAATTTTTTTTCCCCTGAATAACCCATTAGTGCTACATTCATCGTTGAGATTGTGTGAAACTTAAGCTACCTATCACGTGTTCCATACGTATCCCAATTATATAAATAAAAAAATAGATAAAAGCACTTAAAGTAACAGTTGGTCGAATAAAAAAGTACTCCCTCCGTCCCACTTTGTTTGTCCTGTTTGAAAAGTCAAATATTTTAAGGGAACATCATTTATTGTCTTGTCTGTCTTATAAAAATGTATAAGTTTACAAAACTATCCTTAAATAAATTTATCAACTTTTTTTAAAAAGAGTTATTCTTAATGAGGCTTAGGGGTATAATAGGAATATTAGTAAACTAATAACTTTTATTTTTAGAAATATGACAATATTTTGGGACATCTCAAAATGGAATACAGGACAAACAAAGTGGGACGGAGGGAGTAATAAAATTGTTTAAATATCTTCCCCCATTTATTACCCTACCTATCCCACAACCCGTTCTGCATATTTCAAGTTCAAAATCTTATCTCTCTCAAAACTTTGAAGAACAATGGAGAACAGACCGAAACAGCTACAGCACTCCTTTTGCTCGTTGCTTCTGTCTTGATGCTGAATGCAGATAAGCATGTATTAAACTTGTTTTCCCCTTTTGTTTTCTCTCTATCTCACACAAAGCACTCTCTCACATCACACCTATACCTCAAAACCTCTCTCTTACTCTCTCTATATTCAGACCCATAACTTCAACTCATGCCGGCCGAATCTTGTATTTCGGCCGAAATTGACCGAAATAGCCCGGAACACACGAAACTCACCGGAGCAGGTCGAAATTTGATCCGAGGTGAAACAGGGGGACTATTATTCCGGTTTACATGCCGGTACGAAATTTTCCGGCCATTCTGGCCGGAATGGAATGGAATTAATAACAATGATTTAATGAGCTAAGCAAAAGAGTGGGCTGGACATGGGGGTGTCGGCACCCAACATTTTTGTCATTTTATCCAAAGATAATTTTGTCATTACAAGTTAAAGCATGGACATTTTTCTTTTTGATAAAAATACATTATTACATTGTATATAAGATTATCATCATCTCAATAGATAATCACATTAATTACGATAAACTATTGTAATGCAAATCTCTTGATAATTTTATATTCCGTAATGTAAGATGTACGTATATAAACGAACCGTACGTCACATTTGTGTAATGTTGTAATGGTTGCAATTTTTTTGTGAACCAAACTGCCCAACAATTAAAGTGGCTATATATAAAGTTCTAAGGGGAAAAAATTCAGCAAAAGAAATTTTACATGTGAAATAAAAGATTTTTGGAGCAAAACAAGAATAATTAATGATATTAGCGTAGATGCATGTCACAAGATTCATTAACATAGCATATGGCTTCATTTGCTAAACTACAGACTCACCACACCAGTTTATAGATGTCGAAACACCACAAACTTACAACAAAACATTTGCTAAGCTAGAAGCAAAGCATTATTACAAAGTTCAGAATGCATCTAAATAAGCAGAAGCAAAGCACCAAGTCTCCAACAAACGCTGAAGCACACAGAAGTTCAAGTGTGAAAGACAAAAGGCTTAACGAAATTCCAGACAGCGAAAAGCAGGACCATGATTCCAACAACAGTTGCTGTTCCTCTCCAAAAATCTTTGAAATATAGATTTGTTAATGATGCCATGAGTTTGCTCCAACGGCTGGTATAGTGATCATTAATCTTTTCACTGAGGTCAAAGTAACAGGAATGATTACCTTCTGTAATTTGTAGGCAAAGGCGGTTGATCAGAACTGCCACTGCCTTATTGTTGCCTAGCCAGTTAACGATAATGTTTTTCTCAACAAGTAGATCCACATCTTCTCTAGTGTTGATAAGATGATCCAACAATACAATATAATTACATACGTAAGCTTCCCGTGGATAATGACACTGCTCTAAGGCCATGAGGTTTCGAACAACAGGTTCAGTTGCATCCCTTATTATAAAGGATTTGAGTTCCAAGACAGTTTGCATGATCTCCAAGCATTTGAGGCAAGGAAAGCAACTCAAGAGCCATGAAAAGTTTAAAAATGGAAAAATTTTCAAGAAGCCACTCTTTCGAAATTGAATGTCAAGTAAGCGTCCATTCTCGGATTTGCTGACTTTGAATTCCACTCCTGCCTCAGACAGCTTGGTTGCACAAGGTACACGTTCAAAACTACGTCCACATGTTGGATTATGTGGAAGGAGAAAATATCTTAGGAAATCAGTAAAATGTTTGACTTCCTTCTTCTTTCCAGCGAATATCTTCTCGTAATCAGAATCGAAAACAAAACCGGATCCTTTCCAGAAATGGAAAAAGTATTCATGGACATGCCTACGAAAGGAATTATCTTCATTTTGTGGGTACATAAAAAGGTCACTGTAGGCAAACTCGTATAAATCCTCCAGAACAAAAAATGGAACCTGATTTTCTAGTAATAGCAAGTCCTGCATTATGTTATAGCTTCGCCATGGGTTTTCCTTTTCATGGTTTTTCCTTTCTGGATTGTCTTCTTTTCTTTCTTTTTGGAAATTTATTACACATGCACCCCACATCCTCCACTCACACTTTTGGGAAATGGTAGTCATTGCTGGTGGGCTCATTGGCGGGTTTTCATTAGTCCTCCACAACAGTTCAATGATAAAAATAGAATCCAAAAGAATCATTGTCATGAAATCTTCCTCCTTCATCATGTGACTATCATCTGCATAACAATGAAGGATCTTCTGGTAGTCGAGTTTTTGGATGCGTCCTGAAAGATCCTCCGGGCTCTTCTTCGTCCGAACACAGGCATCCCGGAAATATCTTCTTTTTAAGTCTTCCATTTTCTTCAAATTTTTTCTTTTGTGATGATAAGGGCCTATTGAAATTAGCTTTGGAGTGTAGGCATCTTCATTTACTCTGCGGAGTTTCAGGGGAACCTTGTAGATACAACACTCGTGCCGCTTCTCAGGTTCCACTTGCTGGGCTGGTGGTGGAATTTTTATACTATACTCTTTGCCTTCACGTTGTTCTGACGGCGTAATTTGAATTTCCATGTCCGGGAATAGAAACTCTTTGCCTCCACGTTGTTCTGACGGCGTAATTTGAATTTCCATGTCCGGGAATAGAAACTCTTTGCCCGGACCGCTTGTGAGGTGGAAAGTCAATAATCAACTCTTTGTGTTCACAATTGAATCACTAATATATGGAAATGCTACCTTTCCGGCTTTTCCACCTGTCGTGCTATTTTTTTCCTAGCCGCAAAAACAACATTAACAAGCAGGGGTAAGTCTCACCTCTCAATGGGCAAAAACTTGTTGCATATACATTAATATATTAATACGCACAGAAGAAGGACAAAAACAAAAACAAATGAAACGGTAACAAGAACAAAGTTTAATTACAAATTAACCAAGTTGGAGGACATGCCATCTCACCCAACCTTCTTAAGTCATTTAACAAACCCATTCAAAACTTAAGTCGTTACTCTCCCGTCTCTCTCTCTCTCTCTCTCAACCACTTTCTCTCACTCCATCGGCACCCCGATCCCTTGTCTTTCTTCGTCATTCCCCATCCCCACTCCCTTCACCTCCATAGTGTCACCACATCACTAAATCAATATCAATTTTCAAAGCCATCAACTACATCCAATTTGACCCAAGTTCATGTCAAATGAGCTCAATAACTCAACCTAAACCCATGACCAGAATCACCCACACAAATTTCGATTACTCCCTTACCTAATTAGCCACCAATTGCTAGTCAAATAATCAACCACCACCCATATCTAGCTAAGACCCACTCAACCATGCCCCTCATAACATACCATAATGGGTCCATTAAATGACTTAAGGTCATCATGTAAGATTCACATGACAAGACACTTGTTTAATTTAGGTGGATGTCACCTCTCGTCCAATTAAGTTTGTAACTAAACTTTGTCTGTGTGAGAAAGGATTTCTTAAAGAAAATAGGAAATAACACCGAAAGCTTTTGATGTGAGAGACTAAGAAAGGTAAAAGAACAAAGAAACTTTGGCTTTTTGAGCAATGACCTAAAAGACTTCATAAAGATGTAATAAACCAATCATCATTTTAATTAATTTGAATACCATTAGACAAAATAAAGCTTAATCATCTTTTTAACTCATATGGTTCTCAATAATCCAAAAAGGTGTTTGAAAAAGGGGGAAAAAAGAGTTTAAAGAGGGAATAAGGAAATTTGACCAAATAAGCAAAACCTAGAAAGCTTTACACAAGAGGAGATAAGAGACAAAAAGAAAAGAAAAAGGAAGAGGGATAATAAATCTGAGGATTGTAAAGACACCCACCCCAGCAAAAAAAGACCCGAAGTAATATTAAGAGGTAGATGTTTTTTTTTTTTTTTTTTTTTTGGTGAATGATCGACCCCCTCCCACCTTTTCTTTTGTTTTTTCCCTCCTTTTTTTTTTTTTTTTTTTGGCTAACGGGACTACATAGAGCCCTTTGAGATTTGAGCACCTCACTATTCTCTCAAATGAGTGTAATTCCTTGTCTCACATATACTAGGTTAGTGGCAAAGCCAACAATGTTTTCGAGTAGGGCCAAGCAAAATATATCTATAATTTATACCCACACATATCAATTTATGCTTAAAATGTGTCTATTAGATGATTGAGTGTGTCTATATATATATATATATATATTATTTTTATGTATATATAAAAATTTGATCAAGTCAATTTTATACAATTTAATAGAATTTTTGTTTTTCACTAAGTTGTGTAGTTATCCTTTAAATTAATTATAATTAATACTTTGAATATTTTAAATAATTTTTTGTGTTGAATAAATTAAAGATTACACATTAATGTATAATAATAGTTTTAAGAAACATGAAATGTATAAAATAAATTAATTCAAATACATTAATTAATAAATATTACTTTATATGCCTTAACATATACAATGTAATATAATAATAATAATAATAATATAAAAAAATATTTTACTTTTTTTTATGGATGAAAAAATATAACCTGTCCTAAAATTTTAATTGTAAAAATCATAGTATCATTTCTTTTAATGGAAAATGAAAAAAAAAAAAAAAATCAATGCATTCTTGTATCCTCAATATTTATTTAAATACAAAATGAAAAGGAGTTTGCTTTTAAAAAATATAGAGAATTAATGAGTTATATATGGTAAAAACCGTATAATAATAAATACTAAAATAAAAAAGAGATATTGTACTTCAAATTAATATTTGTACAAAATTTTAAAAAAATGAGAGGCCATTAAGGAAAATTAGACATAATAAAATATATTTTAAAAAAAGGGGTGGCGTGGGGGGAGAGGGGTGGGTTTGGGTCCTCTCCCTACACAACTGCACCTGGTAATTACTAGAATGATCTTTTGAGATGGCCTGAAAACGTTTGTTAGAAATTTCAAACCTTAGATTCTCATTAATCTCATGATTGACCCTTGGTAGTCCTTCTAACTCACCACCAAAGAGGGAAAACACAGGCACATGCACCAGCTGTTTGTATGTATGTAATAATTGTATTAGTATTGCAAAATCTAAAGGTCGGCAATAGTAGTACCTCATCCTTGGCTTTTTTTTTGGTAGTAAAACCCATAATACAAACCCATAAAAGAAATTTTGTATAGAAGGGGAAAAAATAAAGAAAAAAGGAATTGATTGTCTCATATATATATATAATTAAAATGAAGCTTCATGCTTACTAACTAATTCATAAATATATTATTATATATAAGCATAACTTGACAAATAATCAAACTTGAAATTAGATTAAATGTTTGTTTGTTTGCTAAAGACATTAATATAAATTGGTTGTTTCTTATCATGAATATAAATTGTTTATGAACATTTAAAGAAAAAGCATCTAGTGGGTTCCAATAAGCTTAATTAGTAAAGTTCTTGTCGTCGAATAAAAAATTTGAGATTCAAACTCCGCCTATACAAAAAACTAATTGGTATCTTGCCCAATAATAAAACGCAATTATCAAGGAGCAGTCACAATAAATTAAATTTCTATTATATCTATATAGAAAATGAAAAGAAAAGAAAAAGTATCCACATATGTTTTCATATACGGCCATAGTGCATGGCTTTTCTTTTCTTTTCTTTTTTCTCCAGTCGAGATAATATTTATATGTTCAATAGTGATGTTGGAGCATAGTAGCACTTCTCTTTCTCTAATAAAACTATTATTCTATATTCCTAATAATATGGAATATGTGTTGCCCCATTTCTTTGATTTGAATTTCATCGCATTTTTCTCCACTACCTACCAATCTCTTCTTCTCTTTCATAAGTTGTACGTAGATCATATTAGAATATCCCTTATCAAACCTGTTATTGTTGAGGAATATTGTTTCCAAAATATCAAGTAATTACTCATTTAAAATATTTTTTTATTAATTAATTGTATGTTTGAAAGTTTGAACTCTAGAGCAACTAGAAAGTAGAGAAGATGAGAGAAGAGGGGAGATAAATGGTTATCTTTTCCCTTGTTTGGATGTTTTAGAAATTAATTACTAGAGGGTAGGAGAATAAATATCTATTATATTTAGATGTTTTAAAAATTAAAATGGGACAAGTATGCATCTTTTTTATGTTATGTCTTTGTGTTAGAATCTCATTCATTTTCCTCAGTGTGTGTGGGCTTGTTTTTCAAAAATAAAATAAAATAAAATGGGAAAGAAAGAAAATGATAAGAGAAGTAACTCTTTTATGTTCAATTATAAGTGTAAAATCAACAATTTAATATATATATTTTAATATAAGTGAAACCTCTACTTCTCCCCAATTTTTGAGATTAAAAATAAAGGGTTTGGCTCCAAATCTCTTCCCTATTTATTTAAGGAAAAAAAATATATATATATATATATATATATATATATATATATATATAAAAGGTTAATTTAAACATCCCTACATCCTATACCCTTGCCTTTATCCCAATTCCCAACACAACAAATTTTCCAAAAAAGAATATGACAAGATTTTTCTCTTAACTAGTTTGGATAAAAACCCTTCAAACTCTTTATAAATGTTTTTATTAGATATAACTTTTAGAAACCTAACCATTTGATTGCATTTACTTTATTTTTTTAACACACATGCCAAATTTTGTTCAAATCGAATGTTATTTACTATTTGATCAATAACTTATTTTTGAAATTTAAATATTTGATTGATAATATAACTATTAATATTTGATCTTATTCTTATTGAAATTTTACAAGCATGAAGAATATAATAAAAATATGCAATCTAACGATTAAATTTTTAAAATTCACATTCAACAAAAATATAGGAAACGTGGTTTCTCTCTAAATAAATCTTTTCCAAAAGAATATATAGTAAGTACAGAAATGAGAAGGTAAGAACCTGCAAACTTCACTGGAAAGAAATGCTTGTATTTCTTGAGATACCTCCTCTAAAATACCATCACACACATTTGTAGTCTGTCTCTTTTTGTTGATTAATTATGTACCCCGATCTCTTCCGCTTGCACTCTTATATATAGTAGGTGTGGCCTGTCCAGACTGTCCCAATCCCAAACACTAATCTCCTTTTCTCTCCAAATCAGCCGCAATAATGTTTAGTCACGTCGGGCAACAGTGCACGATAGGGGACCAATGTTGCCATATATGTATTGTTTTATTTTACTCTAAAAAAGGCCAAAAGATATAAATATAAATATATATATATATATATATATATATATCTAAATTCTATCTTTTATCTCAAAAAAAAAAAAAAAAAAAAAACTTGCTATTAATTTATTCATTAGTCATTCATTAAGGACCATTGCCATTGCCCTTCCTTATTGTTGTAACTATTGATTTTTTTTTTTTTTTTTTAAATTGCTACATAATGTTTACAAGCTAACGAGACAATAAATTAATGTGATTAATTTTACATCAACAACATAATAAATAAATGGAAAAATTAACGAATGCTTTAAGAACATCAGTTTAGAAAATATTTTTAAAAACTTTTTATGGGAAAATAAAAAGAAACTAACTTTTTCAATATATATATTTTTTTATTTCTTGTAAAAGTTGTATTAAAACTTTTCTAAAATTGTCTATTAACAAATGCCTTAAGAGCACCTGTTAACTGGATACATAAATAAATTTCTTAATTACTTTTTAGTTGTGTTTTATAAAGTGATACATCAGTTTATAAGAGCATTCACATCAGTCTTAGCAAAATTTTAGTTAAACAATGGAATGTGACTATGGTAGTTTCCTGTTTATTGAATAACCAATGTTTGAGAAATATATACTGTAAGGACACGATTTGGAACGACCCAAGAACGATACTGGGTTCGCACGTAAAATAGGCCCTAACAATATGATTTGTAGAGCGTGGGTGTAAAGAACTAGGTTAACCTTTCGTTTTTAGCTCAAAGCTGGCATAATGATCGTTTGTTTGGTGATCGATACAGTTCCTTTTTCTCTTTTCGTTCTTTTTTCTGTTTTTGTTCCGATCCCCCCTTTTTCATGTTCTTCTTTCAGTTTATATACCACCCTCTGTATTCCATCCTCACCGCACACGTGTAGGTTGGGTTCTGAGGATTTCTTTCTGTCCTATCTAGCACCTCCTGGAACTTCCTGTGGGCAGCTGTAAGGCTGCCTCCCTACTGTTCAGGTATCACCTCCACATTAATGCGGCCAAAGAGTTGGTTGAGAGGTAGTTAATGCGGAGGCAGCTGTAGTTATAGATATTTGTTTTCCTTTTCTCTTAGACCCTTAGTCTGTTATCCTTATCTTCAGTGGTGACGTAATTTTGGGGTCTGGTTGTAACAAGGCCGCGTCCTGTTCGTCCTCAGACATGTATTGCCGAGGAATATAGCGTCCTCGGACGAATACAGAACTCTACCTTCGTGATATTGACCATCACCCCCCTTCGGCAATTGCCTTGTGACCTGACCTGACATGGCCTCCTTGGACGGATACACATCCTCGGATGGGCCACAAGCCCAATGATCCTGACCTTAATGGGCTTGCTGATTGACAAGCCCCCACAATAGCCCCTCAAAATCCTACTTTTCGACTTCTCAGGAGGGAAGGTGGATTTTGACGTCATAAGCCCGTACCCATGCGTGTTTTGGGGCATGCCCCTGACGCTTCAGCATCCCAATTCAGGTAGCATTAAATTTTGGCAACGCCCTTGTCTCCCACGTTCGACGGTGAGATCTAAATCAAATGGCAGAAGGCCTCCCCTGTTTCGTGAGTGGGAATTTTACCGCTCACAATCCTCATATGACTATAAAGGTATTCTCAGATTAACCCTGTACTTTACCTTTGATGATTACATGGTTCCAGAGCTCATACATTGAACCTGCTTTTCTCTTTTCTCGCTATTTTCCTAGTGACTACAAATAATCGTACTTTGTCCGAGGTCCTTCCTTTGAACCTGTAAGTCCTCTTGAAGCCTTTACCACTTTTACTTCTAACCCAACAGTCTTTTCTGCTAAGTTTTTTAGAAAAATGGGAAAACAAAAGAATCCATTTCGATGTCTCGTTGAATCCGAGGAAGGTATTAGAAACTTTCGCTCTAAGTACAAAATCCCCTCATCGGTAGGAATGAGGTACGCAGCCCAAGGGGAATGGGTTGACGCCAGAAAAACTGGGGAAGTAGTTATTCCCATGATTGCCTTTATAGAAGGCGGGATGACTATCCCTATGGGAAGTATCACTAGGAGTTACCTCAATTTCTTTAGGCTATCCCCCACCCAGTGTGCTCCAAATATATTTAGGGTCTTGGGAAGTATAGATGCTCTGAATAAGAGAATGGACTTAAAGCCAACCCATCATGATGTGAACTGGGTGTACAACCTCCATCACTTAACTGGCCAGGGATACTATCTCAAGTCGAGATATCCTGAGGTAAGGCTAATTCAGTGCCTTCCCACTTCAAACAAGAACCTAAAGGAGGATTTCCTTATTCTCTCTAAGGAATGGCACGATGGTCTGCCTTGTCCGACAGTAGAGGGAACACCAAGTGGGTGCGTAGTCATAGATTTACACTACTTAGCTCGCGAACATATTTCGTTTGCTTTTTCCTTTTTTATTTTTTTTGTCCCCCACAATTTTCACTCGTGACTCAACGGTTTTGCAGATAGACGTTACACAAAGCCCAATCTCGGGTTAGTCAATAAGGTGAGCCTGGATAAGTTATTGAAGGCCGAAATATACGTGAATGAGGCTGGCGGTCAACTCCGGGCGACACACTTAATTCTCGGTTATACCCCCCTTTCTTTTGCTTTTCAAGCACCGAAGTGCGTGATTAGAGCGCGCAATCCTCGGCTTCACCGCATCAGTGTTGCTTATGAAGGGTTCATTGTTCCAGAGGGTATTCCACTTCCCCAGCACACACCTCACCCAGAGCCTCTCTTCATAGCCAGCGTCTCGGTGGGAGCTTCTTCATCTTTTCCTTCCCTTGGGGAAAAGGAAATAAAAGGGAGAAAGAAAAAGGATAAAGGCGAGGAAACGGTTGTAACAGTATCTGAGTCCTGGGACGATTTCGGGATTTTTGATCAACCCACAAGCCCCGAGGAAGATCCTGACGAGATGGGGACAAAAAGAAAACCCTAGAAAAGCTTGCTGGAGTTGATGGAAGGTAAGCCGGGAAAGAATGTGCTCACAAAAACAATACCATCTTAGGCTTCATCTCTTCCAGCTAGGTCTCCTTCCCCTGCCCCTCGCCAACCTCCTCGGTCATCGCCATAACCAGCGATTCCAAACGCTGCCGAGCAGAAAAGGCGCAGGGAACAGAAGGGCAAGGATGTGGCAGACACGAGCAAGTCTCGTCCAACTCGAGAGGAGGATGCCCAACGAGCTGCAAAGCAGCAAAAAACCAAGCACCACGTCGCGCGGGACCAGGAGAAATCTAACTCCCAGTATCCTGAACCACAAGCATGGTTGCCCGCACCTATGCATGGTGGGGAGCCCCTGCGAGATGATGCATCTATAAGGGATTTTAACGGCGGAATAGGATGTCATGTAGCCTCGGCCGTAAAGGAAGCCTTACTGCTCCCCAAAGATATGGCCGAAATAAAGAACATGAGGAAGAACGAACTCGTCCTCGACAACAAACGGTATTTGGGCATGGTAAGGAGCTAACTTTTATCTTTCTCATTCTGTGACTGTTACTTACCAATATACACCTTTTTTTATTAACTATAGTGTTAACCTCTTTCCTACAGATAATCCAAAATACTTTCAAGCTAGATGAGATGCTCAACGCTTGTTCCGATCAGCTAGACGATGAGAGAAAAAGACAGACAACGGCTGTACAGACCCTGTCCAAATTCGAACAGGACTTGGCTGATGTAAAGAAAAAGTTACAAGCCGAAGAGCAAGCTCGCAAGAGCGCTGAGTCGGCATTAAAAGGCTACCAAAAGCAGGTCGAGAACCAAGGAAAACTCCTGCAGGAGGCGAACGCTGAGCTAAAGAAGACTCAAGAGCAAGTCCTAGTTCTTAGGAAGCATCTGGAGGAAACTCAAAAGTTAAAGGAGCGAGCTGAAAAGTCCAAGGAGCAAGCGGAGAATGCGAAGATCTGTGTTGAACAGGCAATGAACGAAGCTGAGCAGAGAGGTTACGAGGTTGGTATAGCTGAAACTGAGAAATCTTTCAGAGCCCAGGTTCCGGAGGTATGCCGTATCTACTGCGCAAGAACTTGGCCTTTCTTTTTCCCTGAAGTTGATCTTCCTCTACCCTTCTGTACTTATCTATTCTGTCCATCAGTTGGCGCACACTGGTGACAGGTTTACCCGTCAGGGATTTCCTCAAATCGTGATCAGCTGGGAGACCAGCTTTGAAAGTGGTTATAGCCACAGCATCGTTCTTTCTCTCTATTTCGTTAAACATCTCCCAATACCTATCCAATTAATTCTTGAGAGTCTCGCCCTCTCGCATGGACAGAGTCAGCAAAGACCCCAGAGGCTGAGGAGTTCTGCTGCATGTAATAAAGCGAGCACCAAAAGCCCAAGTCAGTATTTTGAAAGATCCAACATAATTGGCCCTTAAGCCGTTAAACCACCTCATCGCCGTCGGACCCAAGCTCGATGGAAAAACTTTGAACATCAAAGTCTCGTCCCTGGAGTGAATAGCCATCTTTTGGCTGTAATAGCTTACATGTTCCACCGGATCTGAATGGCCATCATACAGGGAGAACGTAGGCTGATGGAATCGCCGAGGATGAACCGCATCGTCTATGTTTCTCGTAAAGGGTGACTTGAAAATTTGACTCAAAGCCTTGTTCATGGCATCATTTCCCAAGCCCTTACTAGTTGGACTTCTATGCTTATATCGATGGCGGTGTTCCTCTTCATAAGAGAAAGTCTCGCTTGGCGGGGTTCTCGATCTCCGCCTATAACTAGCTCCATCCGACTCCTCAGATGATGGTTCGGAGCAAGGTGGGGAGCGTTCCACTTATGCTTCAAATCTACAATCTCTTGTTGCAGATTCCCCTTATGCTTCGCGCGGGAGACGAGACTCTTCCCCCGAGAATGGCTCCTGGTGGTATGAGTTGTACGTACACTCCCCTCCTGGCCTTCTCTCCGTTCGGGACTCCTTCAAGGATCATCATGCTGGGAGCCCCTTGACTCTGCTTGATGCAAGTTGACATTCTCCTGATGTGGTCCTGTCACGGGGTGATGTGGACCCACTTCCTCCATCAGAAACGTTGCACCGGAAGTCGCTTAAGTTAACATAAGCTCTTCCAACAGACGGCGCCAATTGTAAGGACACGATTTGGAACAACCCAAGAACGATACTGGGTTCGCACGTAAAATAGGCCCTAACAATATGATTTGTAGAGCGTGGGTGTAAAAAACTAGGTTAACCTTTTGTTTTTAGCTCAAAGCTGGCACAACGATCGTTTGTTTGGTGATCGATACAGTTCCTTTTTCTCTTTTCGTTCTTTTTTCTGTTTTTGTTCCGATCCCCCCTTTTTCATGTTCTTCTTTCAGTTTATATACCACCCTCTGTATTCCATCCTCACCGCACACGTGTAGGTTGGGTTCGGAGGATTTCTTTCTGTCCTATCTAGCACTTCCTGGAACTTCCTGTGGGCAGCTGTAAGGCTGCCTCCCTACTGTTCAGATATCACCTCCACATTAATGCGGCCAGAGAGTTGGTTGAGAGGTAGTTAATGCGGAGGCAACTGTAGTTATAGATATTTGTTTTCCTTTTCTCTTAGACCCTTACTCTGTTATCCTTATCTTCAGTGGTGACGTAATTCTGGGGTCTGGTTGTAAAAAGGCTGCGTCTTGTTCGTCCTCGGACACGTACTGCCGAGGAATATAGCATCCTCAGATGAATACAGAACTCTACCTTCGTGATATTGACCATCACCCCCCTTCGGCAATTGCCTTGTGACCTGACATGGCCTCCTCGGACGGATACACATCCTCGGATGGGCCACAAGCCCAACGATCCTGACCTTAATGGGCCTGCTGATTGACAGGCCCCCACATATACAAAATGTTTATTATTTATTAATATTTGATATTTATAAACATTTTATGGATTTTTAAGTTTTGTTTACTCATATTTAACTTAACTGTTTTTAGTTTTTATTTAAGTTAAAATAAGATTCTTATATGGTAGTATATTTAGGATATATATTCTTAGGAATATTTTTACTTATGAATTAAATTTGGGTAAAATACGTTTTTGGTCCTTATTTTTTACATCGTATTTTAATTTAGTCTCTAACTTTTCAATTATGTCAATTTGGTCCTTAACCTTTCAGTACCATGTCAATTTATTCATTGCTGTTATGTTTTGGATGGAAATTATTGACCTGGCTAACAGCTAAAATGAAATTTAAGTTTCCATTGATATGTGATGTAGAATAGACAGCACATGCCTTCCTGGAGCAATAGGGGCACTGGAAGTCACAACGTAAGATCAATGGGGGGTGTCAGTAGAGGCCATCGGGCGACAGTGTCAGAATTGCATAAAATTTGATAGGTTGAAGGGAAACAGCATTCTGATCCAGATATGAGTTAACTTGAGTGTCACCTAAATTTAGGTAAATTCCTTCGTTAAGGCCCTGAAAACAGTATTTTTGCTATTTATAGTAATATTTGTTTTTCCTTAATAACTTTTAGTTTAAAAGTCAGAATAGGTTCCTGTCTATTTTAAGACGTCTCTTAGAGACAGTATTTTCAATTTCCACAATTATCTCAATTTTTCTATTTTTGGCAAAAATCACTATTTTGCCACCTAATTACGTTATTAGCATGAATTAGAGTTTCTGAGTGTTGCCCTAGCCACCCTAGGGTTTCTTTTACTATTTAAACAAATTGTAGCCTCTAGGGAAATTTAGTTTTAAGATTTATAAAATAGAGACTTTGTCTATTTTTCTCTAGTGGATTAATTCCTGATTTATCACCTTGTGGATTTAAGGAACCCCTCATGAATTTGAGGTTTACTACCCAGGAACTAACAATTTATTTTCTGTCCATCAAAGAGAGTATCGTGTGTGCTTTCTTCAAACTTTCATGACATCAATGTGGCAATAAACTAGTTTTTTATTTTGGCTATTTGCCATGTCAGCAATTTTTGTCCAAGAGATAATGAAAGGGACTAAATTGACATGATATTGAAAGGTTAAGGACCAAATTGACATAATTGAAAGGTTAAGGACCAAATTCAAATATGGTGTAAATGATAGGGACAAAATACATAGTTTACCCATTAAGTTTATATAACATATAAGTAGGTTGTTAGCTTAAAAATGAAAATTGAAATTTTTGTATCAATAAATTTTTCAACTATTTTTTTTCCTTTCATAAGATAGATTTTATAGTAAAATTCATCTTTTGAGTATTCAAGAGAATCCTTCACGACTCTAGGTCAATTTTTTCCTTCACATGAATATTAAACAAGTAATATGAATATTAAAAAAATATTAAAATTCTTCTATGTGTATTATTTAAACAAGTCACATGAATATTAAAAAAATGTTATATGACTAAAAGCACACGCAAATTCTCTTTTCAAACACCATATAGATAGAGGGGTAGGCTCCATTTAGTTCAATTAGTAAAGCCTCTTGTCATCAAATATGAGATATAGGGTTCAAACTCTGCCTTCTTGACCTGATGATAAAAAACATGCATTATAGGTTGAAACTTTATCTTATCTGTTAATTTTTTTTTAAAAAACCTCTATCTGGTTGGAGGAATTTTCCTGCTAACTGATTTTCTTTTTGGGCTAAACTAATTGAAATAGTAAAATGGTAGATCACATTTTCAAATACATATGTAAAACTTTTATACATGTAGTTATGTACCATGTAGTCTCCTTCACAAATTAATGAAATTTGCTCCCACCTCTCTGTGTCAATTTGTTTCATTAAATGCTAGCATGTCAGTTTGTTTCATCAATTAAGGGACCTTTCGTCATTTTTGTTGGAATGAAGGGAAAATGCTCCTTTCACAAAACGTGACTCTTTACTTTCTATGAAAGGAGGCTTCATCTCTTGGAAGAGATAAGATAAGGGGCCACGTGTCAATATTTTACAATTGCAAAGATTGACTTCTTTGTTTTTGTGAATATAAAACTCTGTTTGGTTGGATGGAAAGCATGTAAAAATATTTTTTTTTTAAAGAAAATATTTTGTGTGTTTCTGAAAAAGCTTCGAAAAATATTTTCATTTGATTGATTGAGTTCCTAAAAATGTTATAGAAAACATATTTTTACTAAAAATTTTATGGATTTTTAGGTTTTGTTTACACATTTTTAATTGTTGTTTAGTTTTTATTTAAGTTAAAATAAGGTTCTTATATTGTAGTATATTTAAGATATATATTCTTAGGAATATTTTTACTTATGAATTAAGTTAATATAACATATAAGTTGGTCATAATCTTAAAAACGAAAATTGAAATTTTCATATCAATAAAATTTTCAACTTTTTTTCTTTTTCTTTTCATATGATAGATTTTATAGTTAAATTCTTCTTTTGTGTATTCGAGAGAATCCTTCATAACTCTAGATTAAATTTTTTCCTTCACATGAATATTAAACAAGTCATATGAATATTAAAAAAAAATTAAAATTCTTCTACATGTATTATTTAAACAAGTCACATGAATATTAAAAAAATGTTATATGACTAAAAGAACACGCAAATTGTCTTTTCAACCACCACATAGAGGGGTGGGCTCTATTTAGTTTAACTGGTAAAACCTTTTGTCATCAAATAAGAGATCTATTTTTGGAATCCCACCTTCTTGACCTAATGATAGAGAACAATCATCATGGAACGTGCATTATAAGTTGAAATTCTATCTTATCTGTTAAAAAAATATTAAAAAATTAAAACCCCTATCTGGTTGAAGGAATTTTCCTGCCAACCAATTTCACACATTTCATTCTAGCCTGAACAATAATAGAAAAATGGTTGATCACATTTTCAAATATGTATAAAGAAACAAAGACTTGGTCCTACTAACTACAACTACAACAATGTGAAACGAAGACTTCTAGTTTTGGTCATGAATTAAGGGACCTTTGTCATTGTCATTTGAACGAAGGGGAAACGCTCCTTTCACAAAACGTGACTTACGTTCTATAGGGAGAGATTCATGTCTTAAAAGAGATAAGATAAGGGGCCACGCGTCAATATTTTGCAATTGCAAGGATTGACTTCTTTGTTTTTGTGAACATAAAACTGTGTTTGGTTGGATGGAAAACATGTTAGAATATTTTTTTTAAAGAGAAAATATTTTGTGCGGTTTTGAAAATGCTCTAAAAAATAATTTTATTTGTTTGGTTGAGTTCTTAAAAATGTTATAGAAAACATATTTTTTACTACTTTTTCGCATTGTCTCATCTTCCAAGCAAGTCAGTGGGGGATGGTTATTGCGTGACTAATAATGATGATTGGGGGTGGAGGATTAGTTGAGAAAAATGGTTCAACGAGCATAAACCCAACATCATTCTTCTCCTAATACACACACGCAAGATCAAGGGGGGTGTCAGTAGAGGCCATCGGGCGACAGTGTCAGAATTGCATGAAATTTGATAGGTTGAAGGGAAACAGCATTCTGATCCAGATATGAGTTAACTTGAGTGTCACCTAAATTTAGGTAAATTCCTTCGTTAAGGCCCTGAAAACAGTATTTTTGCTATTTATAGTAATATTTGTTTTTCCTTAATAACTTTTAGTTTAAAAGTTAGAATAGGTTCCTGTCTATTTTAAGACGTCTCTTAGAGACAGTATTTTCAATTTCCACAATTATCTCAATTTTTCTATTTTTGGCAAAAATCACTATTTTGCCACCTAATTACGTTATTAGCATGAATTAGAGTTTCTGAGTGTTGCCCTAGCCACCCTAGGGTTTCTTTTACTATTTAAACAAATTGTAGCCTCTAGGGAAATTCAGTTTTAAGATTTATAAAATAGAGACTTTGTCTATTTTTCTCTAGTGGATTAATTCCTGATTTATCACCTTGTGGATTTAAGGAACCCCTCATGAATTTGAGGTTTACTACCCAGGAACTAACAATTTATTTTATGTCCATCAAAGAGAGTATCGTGTGTGCTTTTTTCAAACTTTCATGACATCAATGTGGCAATAAACTAGTTTTTTATTTTGGCTATTTGCCATGTCAGCAATTTTTGTCCAAGAGATAATGAAAGGGACTAAATTGACATGATATTGAAAGGTTAAGGACCAAATTGACATAATTGAAAGGTTAAGGACCAAATTCAAATATGGTGTAAATGATAGGGACAAAATACATAGTTTACCCATTAAGTTTATATAACATATAAGTAGGTTGTTAGCTTAAAAATGAAAATTGAAATTTTTGTATCAATAAATTTTTCAACTATTTTTTTTCCTTTCATAAGATAGATTTTATAGTAAAATTCATCTTTTGAGTATTCAAGAGAATCCTTCACGACTCTAGGTCAATTTTTTCCTTCACATGAATATTAAACAAGTAATATGAATATTAAAAAAATATTAAAATTCTTCTATGTGTATTATTTAAACAAGTCACATGAATATTAAAAAAATGTTATATGACTAAAAGCACACGCAAATTCTCTTTTCAAACACCATATAGATAGAGGGGTAGGCTCCATTTAGTTCAATTAGTAAAGCCTCTTGTCATCAAATATGAGATATAGGGTTCAAACTCTGCCTTCTTGACCTGATGATAAAAAACATGCATTATAGGTTGAAACTTTATCTTATCTGTTAATTTTTTTAAAAAAAACCTCTATCTGGTTGGAGGAATTTTCTTGCTAACTGATTTTCTTTTTTGGGCTAAACTAATTGAAATAGTAAAATGGTAGATCACATTTTCAAATACATATGTAAAAATTTTATACATGTAGTTATGTACCATGTAGTCTCCTTCACAAATTAATGAAATTTGCTCCCACCTCTCTGTGTCAATTTGTTTCATTAAATGCTAGCATGTCAGTTTGTTTCATCAATTAAGGGACCTTTCGTCATTTTTGTTGGAATGAAGGGAAAATGCTCCTTTCACAAAACGTGACTCTTTACTTTCTATGAAAGGAGGCTTCATCTCTTGGAAGAGATAAGATAAGGGGCCACGTGTCAATATTTTACAATTGCAAAGATTGACTTCTTTGTTTTTGTGAATATAAAACTCTGTTTGGTTGGATGGAAAGCATGTAAAAATATTTTTTTTTTAAAGAAAATATTTTGTGTGTTTCTGAAAAAGCTTCGAAAAATATTTTCATTTGATTGATTGAGTTCCTAAAAATGTTATAGAAAACATATTTTTACTAAAAATTTTATGGATTTTTAGGTTTTGTTTACACATTTTTAATTGTTGTTTAGTTTTTATTTAAGTTAAAATAAGGTTCTTATATTGTAGTATATTTAAGATATATATTCTTAGGAATATTTTTACTTATGAATTAAGTTAATATAACATATAAGTTGGTCATAATCTTAAAAACGAAAATTGAAATTTTCATATCAATAAAATTTTCAACTTTTTTTCTTTTTCTTTTCATATGATAGATTTTATAGTTAAATTCTTCTTTTGTGTATTCGAGAGAATCCTTCATAACTCTAGATTAAATTTTTTCCTTCACATGAATATTAAACAAGTCATATGAATATTAAAAAAAAATTAAAATTCTTCTACATGTATTATTTAAACAAGTCACATGAATATTAAAAAAATGTTATATGACTAAAAGAACACGCAAATTGTCTTTTCAACCACCACATAGAGGGGTGGGCTCTATTTAGTTTAACTGGTAAAACCTTTTGTCATCAAATAAGAGATCTATTTTTGGAATCCCACCTTCTTGACCTAATGATAGAGAACAATCATCATGGAACGTGCATTATAAGTTGAAATTCTATCTTATCTGTTAAAAAAATATTAAAAAATTAAAACCCCTATCTGGTTGAAGGAATTTTCCTGCCAACCAATTTCACACATTTCATTCTAGCCTGAACAATAATAGAAAAATGGTTGATCACATTTTCAAATATGTATAAAGAAACAAAGACTTGGTCCTACTAACTACAACTACAACAATGTGAAACGAAGACTTCTAGTTTTGGTCATGAATTAAGGGACCTTTGTCATTGTCATTTGAACGAAGGGAAAACGCTCCTTTCACAAAACGTGACTTACGTTCTATAGGGAGAGATTCATGTCTTAAAAGAGATAAGATAAGGGGCCACGCGTCAATATTTTGCAATTGCAAGGATTGACTTCTTTGTTTTTGTGAACATAAAACTGTGTTTGGTTGGATGGAAAACATGTTAGAATATTTTTTTTTAAAGAGAAAATATTTTGTGCGGTTTTGAAAATGCTCTGAAAAATAATTTTATTTGTTTGGTTGAGTTCTTAAAAATGTTATAGAAAACATATTTTTTACTACTTTTTCGCATTGTCTCATCTTCCAAGCAAGTCAGTGGGGGATGGTGATTGCGTGACTAATAATGATGATTGGGGGTGGAGGATTAGTTGAGAAAAATGGTTCAACGAGCATAAACCCAACATCATTCTTCTCCTAATACACACATGCAACCTATGCAACAATGGAGGATCCCAAAATTGTCTCTATTACACTATTTCTTTCTCTTTGTGTATATATCTCTCTCAATAATTTTTCTGAACCACTCAAACAATGGGGTTGTTTTTATTTTATCCTAATGCAGTAATGAGTATTTAATGATAGGGGTGCGCCCTACTTTGCCACGAGTTCAATTATCTTTTTAGAATGATAGTGGAGATATGTCAATGGTCTTCTGTTTAGGCATGTAATCTGATAATCCAATAAATGGACCCATGTTTCTTCCTTCTGATACAGTTACTAAGATTATTCCCTTGTGATAAGTGTTATGTATTGGGTGACATGCTCAGCATACATGCTCCCCTAGGTGCACTATCTCTTCAGCCAAATACCTTAGACATATTCACCACAGCGGATCAAGTCTGCGTTTGGCATTGATTATCTTTACCAGCTTATTTTACTATTTAGCTTATTTTTGCTACTATTCATGAGTCTCACTACACTTTTTGGTACTATTCATGAGTCCCATTATACTATTTCAGCTAACTTTTACCTTTATTTACAGTACTTTTAGCAAAAAGTTTTCAATTTTAACTAAATAAGCTATTCCTAAACGGACACCAAATTAGGTGATATTCTCCTCGGCAAATGCACTTAGGTACATTGACCCTTAGCTTGATTTTGGATTCGATGGGCTCGGCTGGGGTGGGCCTCTCTTCACAACTAATAGACGTGACAAATGGCCAAGTCGGGTTGGGTTCGGGTCAGGTCAATCGAGTTGCGGGTAAAAAAGGTCATTTTAAGCAGGTTAGTAACGGGTCGAGTCAATCGGGTTACAGGTTAGGTTGGGTTGAGTTGACTTGTATTTTTCACATAAAATTCTTTTTATTTAAGAAAACAATATGTGTTTGCCATTTGGAAAGTCACGCAACAAATTACTTGATGTAAAAATACATTACTTTGAATTCACCATTCATATAGCTAAAAAAATTAATACTTATTCAATAAATTTAAAATTATACAAATCCCAACATTACTAACCAAAACAAAATAGCACAAAGGATAAGTAAAACAAATACATAAGTTTCATTTCTATACAATATTAGCATCCCAAAACATAAAACAAAATTACAAATGCCATATTAGATAACTAATTTGACAAAGAATAAAAACATGTAAGATATTTACAATCTAGAAAACTAATTTTAAAATCTATTATCAATTGTGGTTGGCATTCTATTTCAATTTGAGAATATAAATTAAAGTTTGGTGACAAGCATAAACTTGAATTATGTTCAAAATAGAATGAAATGAACAATTTTGAACTTTTATACTTGGCTGGACTAAGTTTGGTTACAGAATTCAATCATGGCTATCTTATTAATGGGGTGTGACTATGGTGTGGTTCCCTATTCATTGAATAACCAATGTTTGAGAAATATATACAAAATTTTTATTATTTATTAATATTTGATATTTATATACACTTTATGGATATTTAGGGTTTGATTTACTCATTTTTAATTGTATTTAGTTTTTCTTTTAAGTCAAAATAAGGTTAATATATTTAGGATATATATTCTTAAGAATATTTTCACTTATGAAGCCAGTTTGTATAACCTATAAGTTGGTCCTAAGCTTACAAAAGAAAATTGAAATTTCTTTTAAGTCAAAATAAGGTTAGTATATTTAGGATATATATTCTTAAGAATATTTTTCACTTATGAAGCAAGTTTGTATAGCCTATAAGTTGGTCCTAAGCTTACAAAAGAAAAATGAAATTTTTGTATCAATAAAAATTCCAACTATTTTTCTTTTCTTTTTAGAGGATAGATTTTATAATAAAGTTCTTCCTTTGTGTATTCAAGTAGGGACGGACCCAGAGTTTCAAGCTAGGGGGCCAGCGATAAGTTTAAAAAAAAAACCTTAAATAAGCATCCATATAGTATTAAAAAAACTATTAACCAAGACAAATACACAAATCAATGTTTCATAATATATTAAGATGCAATCATCTACAAACAAAGACAAAAGACACAAAAACACTGTTGTTTCTTAATACATTATCTACGAAAAAGGGAATTTGACGCTCTTTTAAATCTTCGAAATCATCTATAATTGAATCCAAACTAAACGTGAAAGCTATGTCCCATTCAATGTATAACATCAAAGAGTCCAGGAAAAAATCATTTTCCATTTATCTAATTTAAAAATATTAGTTATAAAATTATGAGTTAGCCATGTGGGCAAGTTGCAATTTAATTTTGTTAAATTTGTTTGACTTTTTTATACTGTATATTTTTGTCTTTGTCTCTCTATCTCTGTCAAACGGTCACTATCACGTATCCCAATACTATGAAATTATAATGCACTACTTTTCTACTTTTCCAACAAATATTCTCTACAAACTCTCTCTCTCTCTCTTATAACTTTATTCACAACTCACTTCTCACTATCTCAGACATTTAGTAGCTGCCAAAAAAAAAAAAAAAAAAAACAAAGGCTCCCAAACACACAGATTCACATATTTAAATTTAATTCACAATCCCCCTAAAAAAAAAAAAAAACCACAATTACATATTGGTCACCAATGTTATATCCTCTTTTAATGGTTAAATGTAGAGTCATCAATATAATTTCTAGAGTAACTTTTTTTTTTTTTTTTTGGCAATAATCTTGTTTTGTATAGGACAATATTAAATCATAATCAAATAGAAAAAAAAAAAAAAAAATTCAATTGCTAGCATATTTTTCTCATTCTTGACCATGAACGTATTTTGTTTTTAACTTGTAAGATTCTATAAAATTGATTTTGTTCCAACCACTCCAAGGCAAACTTTAACAACACCCAACTTGTCTTATAAGAGATGCATACGGCAAATGTGAATAATATTGTGTATCATAGGACCCAATATCGTAAATAGCATTAGTTGGGATAATGGAAGTTAGGTGAATTATTTATCACAGAATTTAACGTGAATACAAGTCTGTCATAGTCACAGTAGTGGAGATCCTTGTCCATGAGGTTGTTAAAATTTATAGTTCTGGCTGAAAGTTAGCATCAACTTAATTTTTGAGAGAGAAAAGTTTGAGGTCAAAGTTCATGTTTGTTTTATAGGCTACTGGATAAAAGACTACGGATAAATATTCTATTTAAGGTTAGGGAAGGCTCTTCACAGTAAGTCAAATGCTGCCTATAGGTATCACAGCAAGTCAAATGCTAAAATGCCTTTGGCTACGCAACCGTCCCATGAACATCACATTTTGAATATTTACTTTTATGTAATTACAATAATGACCGGTCTATTTGTTTGCAAAACCTTTTGAATATAAACCCATATGTGTAATGTAACCAACACATTGGTTGGCCTAATGGTAAGGGCTTGAGCCAACATGCTCTAGGCATGGGATTGAGTTCCCCCACTAGCAGCGTGTCACGGCTCCTTATAGCCCTACCTGCAGGCTATTCATCTAGCTCATCAATGACTATGGTGTTGGGTTTTAGCTTAGAAGCGGTTAGAGTGTTATTATGATCATACCCAAGTGGGGAAGCTACACTAGTCAAAATTAACCGGTGTTTTGGCCTGATGATAAAAAGAAAGTGTAGAAGTTATTAAATTTCAAAATTAATACTTTGTCCCTTAGATGATGTAGCCAACTTAAAAGCTGACATGTCATCACTTCATTCAACACATTAAGAACTAAAAAGTGATCTTTCTAAGTTTTTTATAGGATGATTGATTATTTAAATTTTTAGGGATTGCAAACGATCACTTTAACTTTGTTATGTCAAGTACAAACAATGAGATAACTTTAAAATTCCAAAAACTAAAATCGATTATAAGCAAGTTTAGGATCAACAGTGTAGTCCCTTTTTTTTTTTTTTTTTTTTTTTAAATAATGGCCAACAACGTATTCTAGTATATAGTTAATAAGAGTGTGGCACTATTTAAAATAAGATTTAACCCTTTCATATTCTATCATTAAAAAAAATCATATTTCTTTTTTTTGCCACAAATTAAAATGTTAGTTGATCACATTTTCAAATACATATAAGATTTTTATACATGTCTACCATCAAGATGTAAAAATGAAGTCACCCTCACAAATGACATTTGCTCTCCCTCTGTCTCTGTCTCTGTCTCTCTCTCACTCTCAGACTGATAATCATCATGTAATTGGACTTCAGTTCAGTAATGTCAGTTTCAAGCTACAATGCTAGACTGATGACCAATGCTAAAAAATCAAGCTCTTGACCCGGCAGGTTGCAATCACTAATGAAACGATACACTTGCAATTAATTCGTTCATTAAGGAAGCAGGACCATTGATAATGTCTTTTAATCAAACACAAAAATAATTCAGAAAGTGTAACCCTCATTGTGACTGGCAAAAAGAGATGAGTCGAGGGTCACACAACAAATCAAATACAACAAAAAGAGATTAATCTTGCCATTACTTGAATTGACTTGCCTATGCATAGGAATCCAATACAACAAATCAAATTACACATCCTATTATAAGATCCACTTCCTCGTATTTGATTGATTGCATTTGGATAAATTTAGATAATTTGAATACTTGTCCATCTTTGAAACTAGTTTAAAATAATTTTCCCAAAATTTGCATAACCTAAAATTTCTTCTTTGCACTTTTCAATTGATTCACAATATCATCCAATTGTGTATGTTACGGTCTCACCGTCCATAGTATTTCCAAAAATTTTCATATCATTATTTTCGCCATTTTCCTCAATCAACTTGATCTTCTTCTCCATAACATCTTCAAGCTTTAATTCCTCTGCTTGTTGTAAGACTAGATATTTTTTCATCAATTCTAGATTTTCTTGATAATTTGCCTCTATGTTATTGATCACCAATGTTATATCCTCTTTTAATGGTTAAATGTAGAGTCATCAATATAATTTCTAGAGTAAATTTTTTTGGCAATAATCTTGTTTTGTATAAGACAATATTAAATCATATTTTTCTAGCATATTGCTAGCATATTTCTCTCATTCTTGACCATGAACATATTTTTCTCATTCTTGACCATGAACATATTTTGTTTTTACCTTGTAAGATTCTTTAAAATTGATTTTGTTCCAGCAACTCTAAGGCAATCTTTAACAACACCCAACTTAGCTTATAAGAGCATTTCTTTCTCTCACACACCTAGGCAAGGTAATGTTTTCTTTCTCCCACGTACATAGCACAAAGAGCGAGACTATTCTCTCCTGTTATGATCTGGATGGAGGATGTTCCTCCAGATCTTTATAACTGCTTTGCACTAGATTTTTCAATTATTAAATAGAGTGCCCCAGTTGGGTTGTTCCTCAATATATATATATATATATATAAATATATATATATATATATATCTTATATGCATATGACAAAGGTGGATTTAGATCCTCTAGATTTCCTTGGGTATTCTATTAGTAGATTTCTTTGAATCCTAACTACTATTTTATGATTTGAGGGTCTAGATTCTACCATGTTAGTATTTTACTAACAATACTCTCAAAATAATAAAATAATGTTGCAAACAAAACAATTGAGAGTATTGTTAGTGGAATGCTGACATGACAGAATCTAAACTCTTAAATCATAAAAGAGTAGTTAGAATTTAATGAATTTACTTGTGAAGTATCCTAGGAAATCTTTAGAGGATTTGGATCCAACAAATGTAAATAATATTGTGTATCCTCTGTGGACCCAATATTGTAAATAGCATTAGTTAGGATAACGGAAGTTAGATGTATTCTTTATCACAGAATTTAACTTGAATGTAAGTCTATCATAGTCACAGTAGTTGAGATCCTTGTCCATGTGGTTGTTAAACTTTATAGTTCTGGCTGAAAGTTAGCATCAACTTTTTGAGAGAGAAAAGTTTGAGGTCAAAGTTCATGTTTTTGTTAGGCTACTGGATAAATATTCTATTTAAGGTTAAGGAAGGCTCTTCACAGTAAGTCAAATGCTACCTATAGATAGAAATGCCTTTGGCTATGCAACCGTCACCTGAACTTCATATTTTGAATTACAATAATGGGGTCTATTTGTTTGCAAAATCTATTGAATATAAACATTGGTTGTGTAATGTAACCAACACATTGGTTGGCCGAGTGGTAGGGGCTTACGTCATCGCTGCATTCCACACACTAAGAACTAAAAAGTGACCATTCTAAATTTTTTAAGGGACAATTGATCATTTATATTTTTTAGAGACTGAAAACAATCACTTCAACTTTGTCATGTCAAGGACTAATGGTTAGATAACTTTAAAATTTCAAAGAATAAAAGTGTAGTCTTTTTTTTTTTTTTTTTTAAATAATGGCCAACAACGTATTCTAATTTATAGTTAATAAGAGTGTAGCACTATCTAAAATAAGATTTAACCCTTTCATATTCTATCATTATAAAAAATCACATTTATTTGTTTTGCCAGAACTTAAAATGTTAGTTGATCACGTTTTCAAGTACATATAAGATATTTATCCATGTCTACCATCAAGATGTAAAATGAAGTCACCCTCACAATTGACATTTGCTCTTCCTCTGTTTTTGTCTCGATCTTCTCTCACTCTCAGACTGATAATCATCATGTAATTGGACTTCAGTTCAGTATTGTTAGTTTCAAGCTAAAATTAATGCTAGACTGATGACCAATGCTAAAAAATCAAACTCTTGAACCTGCAGGGTGCAATCACTAAACACTTGCAATTAATTTGTTCATTAATGAAGTAGGACCATCGATATTGTCTTTTTATCAAAAACAAAAATAATTCAGAAAGTGTCACCCTCATCCTAACTGGCAAAAAGAGATCAGTCTATGCATAGGAATCCAATACAACAAATCAAATTACACATCCTATTAGAAGATCCACTTCCTCGTATTTGATTGGTTGCATTTGGATAAATATAGTTATAGGAAGAAAAAATAATGATTTAAAATTTTGGCCAAAATATAATAGTGTTTGTTGTGAAGTCAAATAGAACACCACCTGACACTTACCTTTCATCAATGGCGGCTCCAGGATATTTTTTTAGGGAGGTCAGTAATGACAAAGTTAGAAATTTGTCATTTGTCATGAGGGGTGAGTAAAAAATTAAATGATTAATCTTTTTTTCTATAGATACAACTTCCATATTATATATAATACAACTATATTTATAATAGTCTAAAACCGTTATAAAATAGGTTAGATAACAACTATTGAATGCATAAACTAATATAATTAAATTACTAATCATACATTTTTGTCAAATTAATATTAACTTATTATATTTATACGTAATATCAATTATATAAAAATATATGATAAATAAGAAGAAGACTAGTAACACACTTAGGAGTAGGACTAGGAGTAAATGTGAAACTAAGAAAAAAAATTAGTAAATATAAGTTTTTGCTTTTGAAGTGGATGACTTCTTAACCATACACATAGACATAGTCACTCTCTTAGAATTGGAGATAGAAAGACATAGTCACTCTCTTAGAATTGGAGATAGAAAGAAAAACTAAGAAAAAAATATAAGGGAGAAAGTGAGATAGAGAGAATGAGAAAAAACAACTTCATTTCGTTTTCAACTGCAAAGTAAGCCAGAATTTTGGAAAAAATATTCATATATATATATATTTTTAATGAATGAGCAAAATTTTTGGAACTGACACAATACTTTCAAAAAAATTGCACAACTTGCCTCATGTTATTAATTGTGGGTCCTAATAAAAAGCAGTTACAACTTGCCTTGTATTATTGTAAAAATATTGTGAAATTAAAATTAAGATTATCATATTTAAGTTTCAAGCTTATTTCAATTGGGTTCAAACAAAATTTAGGATTGGGGTGTTCAAATTTTTATTTTAAGGGGTCAAAATGAAAAAATTTTAAAAATTTATATATAAAATTTTTGTTTGGGATAGGTTAGGGGGTTCATTTGAACCCCCTAGCCTTCATGTAACGCCGGCCATGCCTCTTATTTGCTCAAAAACCACAAAAGCAGGACTCAAGTGACAAGCCTATTCGGCTATCCATACTTATCGCACTCATGGCGGGAGCTAATAAATTTTTTTTTTTTTTTGGGTAAAATTATTATATTGATTTGTAATTTAAGAAAAACTCAAACCATACTATATACATGCATGTCTTCATGCATTAGTGAGGCATTTTTGTCAATTTAGATGTATTGGTGGTATTTTGGACATTTTGGAGGTTTTGTGAGGCGTTTTGGTCATTTTAATATTTTTGAATATTTTGATTATTTTGGAGATTTTAAGCACATTCTAGTCATATAAGAGACTTTAGGGGTATTTTGATCAACTTGGAAGATTTCTTGTGTATTTTGTTCATTTGGGGTTTTCAATGGTATTATGGGTATTTTCCTCATTTTAAAGTTATTAAGGATATTCAGTAATTAAAGTGGTTTTAAGGGTATTTTGGAGGTTTCAATTTTTCCGAAATCTAATGTCAAGCAAGCGTCTATCTTCGACTTTTCTGAATTCCACTCCTGCCTCAGCTAACTTTGTTGCACAAGGTAGACGTTTAATACCTTTTCCAAATTTCCATTTAGGCGGAAGAAGAAAATATATTAGGAAATCAGTTAAATGTCTGACTTGCTTCCCCTCCAATATCTTCTGGTAATCATCAAAAAGAGCAATTTAAACCGGTATCTTCGCAAAAATGTTTGAAGTAATCAACAGCAAACTTATGAAAGGACTTGTCCTCATTTTCTTGAACATTAAGAAGGTCTTGGTAGGCAGAATTATATAATTCCTTTAGAACAAAAATGGAACCTGGTTCTCAAGTAATAACAAGTCCTGCAAAATATTATAGCTTAGCCAAGGTTTCTCCTTCTTTTGGACATGATCAGCTTCTTCTGGGTTTTCTGATTCTTGATTGTCTTCTTCTCGGTTTCTCCGTACTTTTTTGCAATTAAACAGACATAAATCCTGTACCCACCATGTACATTTGAAGTAGATAGTGCCATTTGAGGGCAAACTCCTTCGTGAGTTTTCCTTAGTCCTCAACAAGTGCTCAATGATAAAAAAAAGAATCCAAAAGAATCATTTTTATGAATTCTTTACTGTTGATGTTGTGGAATATCTCTGCATAACAATGACGGATAAGTACTTCATTTTCTACAATGTATTTTGCAAGATCCTTCTGGTCCTTTTTAGTCCGATATAAGGCTTCCTTGAAATATCTCAATTTCAACTGTTCCATCTTCTTCAACTTTTTTTCATGGTGATGAAAAGGGCCTATTGAAATCAGCATTGGAGTGTAGGCATCTTTATTTACTTTGTGGAGTTTTTCGGGAACCCTGTAGATACAACAATCGGGCTGCTCATCAGGGTCCAGGTCTAAGGCTAATGGTACGTCTACAATAATATCATCACACTCTTCAATCTCGACCTCGATGCAGGGTTTCATGAGTTCCATCTTTGTACGGCAGCACAAACACAAAGTAGCTACCTTCCAACAACAATAAATATACTAAGATTTAAAACTAAATTAGTATAATTAGTATCTATTTAGTATCGATACAAAATAATTATTTCTCAATACATTTCAACTCAATCACCTAGTAAAATAGAGCTTGACGTTATTTTGAATTCCAAGAATTATTTATAATCGACTGGGTTATAAAATTTCCTTCAATTCCTCTTTCATTGTACCTAATTAAAAAAATTTATTAAAAAATTATATTCTATTTTGTCATGAAGCCTAATTTAAAAAATATTCATGATCGGAAAAGTCAAAACTATAGTTAAGTATTTAAGTCTTAATTTTTAATTTCTGTTAGATTTATTACACTTATGTGCAACTTTAGGGAAAAAAAAAATTCAAATTAAACTTCTAAGAAACTAAATCTATATGCTTTTCAAATCCTAAAATTCTAACATTCAAAATTTGAAGTTTTTGAAAATGCTATAAACATGGTATTTCTCTTGTTTAGATACTAAACCATGCTTGAACAAAATAGGCTAGGCTTGATATGTTCCTGAACACTAAAATAATGCTTGTAATAATAATTATGTGAAACGGCATAGTTTAATTTGTTTTGGTAAATATCATCAGAAATATAAATCAATAAGAGTAAAATTGAGATTTGATAACTAATGTGCTTAAGCATTGATTTTTTTTTTTATTAATCTTTAATAAATGTAGATTATAGACCCTTCATTCGTATAGGATTTTTTTTTAAATGAACTGTATAGGTGTTTTTATATAAGAATAATGAAATAATATTTTTTTAGTCCAATAATGAAATTTTTATTTCCAAATTTATTACTATCTATATTCGTGTTTAGAATTTTTCTAATTTTTTTATAAAAAAAAAAAAATTCTACGGATAATATTTGATAGAATATGATTAAAATACCATTAAACTACCAAATTAACAAAAAAAGGACCACCCAAAAAAAAAAAAAAAAAAACCCATTAAAATGATGGAATATACCTCCAACAACCTCCAAAATGGCCAAGATATATCTCAAAATTTCACAAATTGCCCCCCAAAACTTTTAAAATCTACACAAAAAATAAAAATAAAAATAAAAATAAAATTTCAATTTTCATTTTGGAAGTTTCAAGTGTAAGCTATTATCCATCTGAATGTGTAAGTTTGATCGATAGTTTTTGTTATTTGTTTTAATTTTTCCTTTGTACTTCTTTTTTATTGTGCTAAATAGTAAATTTTTCAATAATTTATTTTGATTGTGATTATTTTTAAGTTGGTATAAGTTTTTCAATATTAGTATTTAAAGTGATTATTTAAGTTGTTATTTAATATCTATATAAAAATATAGGAAATTTTTTGCACACATATGAAGACTATAAAATGACGAAAATGGGCCAAGATTTTGAGCAAAATTAAGACAACGGCGAACAGAATTGATAGCTACACTATGTGCACTAAGAAATTCGCCCTCACATGATCTAAAAAAAAAAAAGGTTTATGCTCTGTTTACTTTGATGTAAAAATATTTTTTTATTTAAAATACATTTTAAATTGAAAATATATATATATATATATATATATTTCCTAAGAAAACTACTTCTTCTTCTTTTATTTATTTATTTATTTTTTTTATGTGGAAGGATCCTTAACATTTTTTGCTTTGTAGCAAACAGATTTCCTGGTAATCTGAAAATAATTTATGTTTGATTGGGATCGATTTTATGTCGCACCAAATGTCTGCAATAGTTTTCAGAAAATATTTTACACTCGTCAAACCCAAATCTTTTTTGTTTTAAATGTCAAATTGATACAGTATTTGAAGTTTCTATATAGTTCTTTTTAAGTATTTTTCCTTGGGTACCACATGCTTACCCTACAAAAAGTAACATTTTTCTTCTCATAAATCCTTTTTTATCGCGTAAATAAAATTCAATCCGAAATTTCTAGTTTATCTAGCTGATAATAAGGGATTTTACTAAATAATCGAAGTGACTCTAAACTAACTGTAACTGATACTCACTCATCCACTTTTTAATGGGGAAAAAAACACACCAATTAAATATAATGGGCGGCCTAAGAGAATTTCCATAAGGTGTTTTATAAAAATGTCATTTTGACACATTAAAAAGTCACTTTATTAATTTTAATACACCATTTTACAATACATCATACATCACATGTTCTATTCTTTAATTCTATATATTAAAATAATATATACAATACATTAAAATAATATTTATGAGAAATATAAAAATATGTCAACCAAATTAATTGATTTATTATTTTTTTATAAAATATTTATAAAAATGGTTCATAACACAATGCCCTTAAAGCATTTGTTAACATTTCCTTTTTCATTATTACACACTTCATAAAAAATTCTTAAAATCTTCTTGCACTAGCTCCTATTTATCGAGTGATCCCAGATCACTCTCTCTCAAACAAGTAAAGCATAAAACACGTAATAGCGATTGCGTCATTCTCACAATCACAAACATACAACTATCTCAGCAACTTGCCATTAATTAGTTCATTAGCATCAAAGACTGAATACTTTTTCTGTGTCTGTTTTTTCCTGAAGAGCCAGTGAAAAGAGTTAAGATATGAAGGGCCACACGTCAAAATCTTGCAGTTGTTAGGATTGACTTGCTTCGTGTCTTCACCTTCTTTCTGTCTTTATGTGATAAGAAGAGAAATAGGACTTGAGTCTGTCCCATAAGAGAAATTCTTGCCACACATGATAGGTTCTATTGTGAATGAACGTGTATCATAGGTGTGGCCTTCCCCTCCTCCACTATATCTTTTTATTATTTAAAAAAAAAAAAGTAATTAACTACCCAATTTATTGTAAGGACAAGGTTTTTTTTTTTAATAATACAATTGTAATAATAATGGAGAGTCAATTTGAACAATTATTCTCTTAATAAAAGAGAACAAATTGTACTACTAAGTTAATTACACACCACTTGGCTATGAGTCTCTCTTTGTTTACAGTAGTTAACACATTTGTTTATGGGGTTTGTTAAAATTAATAGTCCTTGGTAAAAGTTAGAACCTAGGAAAACAGGATGAGAAAAATTATAAAACAAGAATGATAACTTATAGAAGTCATAAATGGATAATTTAATCAAAGACAAAAGGCAGTTTTTTTTTTGGTAATAGATAATATAATTTTTTTTATGTAATTACCTAAGAGGTCCAACTTAATGTAAAGTCTATCTTTTGCTAAATCATCTCAAGATGTTCTAGGGCATGCTCAAACTTTGTTAGAGGGTCAAAAGGCGATACAAGGTTGATTTTAATTAGAGGATCGATCGACCTCCTTACCCTTATCTAGATGAGCCAAAGGGGCCAAGTAGCTAGAAGGCAATGGGGCCAACCTAAGGGGTAGGAAGTAGATCATTGGCCTAAGGGATGAACTTGGTTAAATCAACATTTTGATATTCTTGGACACAGAATAAAAAAGAGAGAATATAACGAACAAGGAAATTATAAGAACAAGATGTAAGGTACTCGTACTTTTTTAGTGTTGTAATTTATGGTCCATGATCTTTTGAGTAGGCTTAGGATGTGGTAAGTGTAGTAAAAAAAAATGTTTAGACCGCAATTTAGTTTAATTAGCCAAGTTGTTAATTAATCCAATTGAACTGGTCCAATTAATAATGTGTTATATGTAGTATAACTTGTCACATCCTCTCTTAAAAGTTATCATAGCTTTTGAGTGGAATTGTGATGTGCATTTGTATTAGAACCAATTTTCTTTTCTCTCTTGTATGTGTTTTCTTCTCTCTTGTGTGTGTTTGTTTCTCAAAAAAAAAAAGAAAAAACAATTTGTCAAATCTAAGGTATAGCGAAAAGTAAATTTAAACACAAAGATTTAGTCAATGGAGAAAATTCTAATGAGATATTACTTTGTAATAAGTGTGATTAACATGCTTGGATGTTAGTATGATTGAATTGATTTTCTATTTGGAATAAGTGTATAATTACATGCTTGGATGCATTGGTTATGAATGAGATTCTTTCCATGTTACATACATACATATATATATTTAGATTTATATTTATATGCATGTGGAATTTATAATGTTGGCTACTTGATTTGATTCTCAATTTTTAGATCAATGTTTACTAGTATGTTGTTATTACCTTTGTTATTTTTGTTATTATCTTGTAATGGGTTTTTTTAACTAGTATTTTAAATCCCATTTTCCTACATCAAATGGCTTAATTCACATTCTCTTTCGAAAACATTTTTTGAAGTAATTTCCAAAAACATTCTCATAAATTAAAACAAGTTTTACAAGTAGTTTTCAAAATTAGTTTTCCAACTTCTTTTCAAAAACAAATTTTCAAATAAGTATGAGTTTTAGACCATTTTCCGAAAATTCCTTTTTTTTCTCCGAAGTATCATTTCCACTAAAAAAGTTTTATCATTATTTGGGTCCCTTTTGAAAATATCATCTCAAAGAGAAAAATTCATACGATTTTTAAAATATCTAAGAGAATACTCTGTCCTTCAAATATTTGAATAATAATTTCCTTTTTCAAACACCCAACTTCCTTTTTAAAATTCAAAAGTGACACTTTTGGAAAACTTCACAAGTTTTCCTTTTCAAAACATGTCTTCAAAAATCATTTTTTATGGTTTAACGAATTATATTTGATTATTTATATGAAATAAGCATTAGTTTGGCTAGTGTTAAGTCATTAAGTTATTTATTTAATATAACAAATTAGCATTGATTTTGTTAGTATTAAATAATTTATTGTTCTTTTTAGATGATAAATATCATTGGATCACCAAATATCACCAATAATTCTCACTTGTCGCTTGAAAAGAACTATTAGGATTAGAAATAAACAAAGAACAATTAAGATTAAGATGTAAGACTATTAATATAATTTTTTTATTAACAAATTATATACACACATAATGCATTTAAAGGGAAGGTGAAAGTGCCTTTTAATATCTTAACCTAATGATAAAGAGTAATCATTATGTAGTAGATATCACAACATATATATATATATATATATATATATATATATATAGTATCACATTGGTTTCAAAGAAAATATATAATCGCATAAGAAAGTGTACAATCACTAATGTATAGAAACCGAAAAGAACTAAATTAATAAACATATATATATATATATATATTTTAATTTAATTTAATTTTTTTTGTACAAATTCTCACTTGAAGAAGAACAAGAACAAAGTTTTTTATTTTTCAAAAGTAGTGGCAATGTTCTTTTATTTATTTATTTGTATTTTTCCTTTTAGATTAAAAATACTACTTTATTTTCCTTTTGCCCCCTTTTTTATTTATTTATTAATATATATATATATATATATATATTATGTTTGGAATCATAAAAGACATTGATAAAATATAATATATATATATATATATATATTTTTTTTTTAATTTATAAAACTTGATCCACATAAAGGATCAATAATAATCAATTGGTACGTTACACACTAAAATATATCAAAAAGCAAATATTATTAAACAAAAACTAAATTTTATTATTAAAAAATTTCAACCAAAATTTTTTCCTGCATATAATGGATTTCAGTGTTCCTCTCTACAAATTCAAGCAACCGATAAATTTAATAGTTTACTTTCATCTTTTTCATTTTGTGATATCATTCTATGCATATGGAAGATAATGATACATCATCACATCAACATATGTATTAATTGGAACTATGGTGGTTTATGATTCTGTCATACTCAGTAAACGATACATGACCACATTTTACAATCGAGTCTCCCTCAAAAATGAGATATGCTCTCTCACTCTCTCTCATACAATTATTCATGACAAGTCACAACATGCAATGCTCAACTGAAATGAAATGAAGAATTGGCCCTGTAGCCTGCTGATCATTGCTAATGTCATTTATTGAATACGAGAATGATTCGATTGTCACCCTCATCTTGGCTGGCGAAAAGAGTTAATATGAAAGGGCACGTCAAAATTTTAGTCATTACTCTGAGGAATATAAAGAAATTAAATCATATACTACCACATATACCCCCCATTGAGATGGTAGGATCATTGGCTTAAAGAATGACATAGACTCGAAGGTTTTAGTTTCAAACCACAGATTATTACTTTATGCGATTTTCTGAATGTCTTATCCACAAGAGGGGAAATAATATAGCTAACGGCTGGAACAGTAAGACGCCACTTCCACAATAAAAAGTGGGTTTTAAAAGATATCATTCCTTTAAATGTGGCAACACTATTTTTGCATCAAGTGGTTAAACTTCATTAAAAAGTTTGGTAAATTATATAATTTTCATATAATTTATAGTGATTTCAATTTAAACCTTAAATTTTAAAAAGCTTTAGTTAGACTCGTGAACATTTTAAATCTTTTGAATATACAACATCAATGAGTTACAATTAATTAAAAATAATAGAAAATTTCAAAAATTGTAACTAAACTTATTAAATATATATATATATATATATATATATATATATATATTTTAAAAGCATCCCACATGAAAGTATAAAGACTTTGGTATAGTATCTCAATCATTTAGTTATTGTCATCAAAATATATACAATTTAATTTTATATAAGCTCAAGTCATGATCAATTCATACTATATTATAAACTATACAGTAATAATTGTCAAGAGCCTTGTATTATTATTATTATTATTATTATTATTTGAGAAGAAAAACTATGCTTTCATTAATAAAAATCAGTCAAAATCAGCTAAAAGTACATCATTAAGTTGTGGTGGAACATCTTTCATCCACACTACCAAACTATTAACTTATCTTGCATATCTAGCAAGGTTGTGAGCTACAGAGTTCCTTTGCTGACAAACATGAGAAAAACTAATGCTTTGAAAGGTCTCTAAAAGAGTTTTGCAATTCAATTGGCACCTCCCAATCTTTTCAACATAGACGTCTAGGGTTAAAATTCCTCGGCCCCATTGTAATTGTACATTCTCTTATAAAAAAATATAGTAAAAATTATATCATACACATTGTGGTTGTATCCAGTGGATGTTCTCTCCTTTTGTTCTTATTCATTAAAAAAATTGTAAAACTTTATGACGGAAATGAAGAATTTTAAAAAAAATACTACCCTGATTAAAATTCTAATAACAAGAGTTTTTAGAAATTTCCTATATAATTTTATATTATTTTAATGATCTTATAAGAAGCACTCTAAATTGTCAAAACTACACTTCTGCTCAAAACCTCTAGATTTTTTATTTTTTGGAGTTGTTTTTCACTACAAACTTTTATCAAGATGATCAAGAGAGTAAACATGAGCTCAAATACTCTAAGATAGAGGGATGGAATGGAAAATTAGATTTTCAAAGCATTTTTTGCTATAAAATTAAAAGGAAATCATCATATTAGCATTAATTCGGAAAATTAGTGAGAAGGAGAACGACCTAGCATAGAGAATTTAGGTTATTTTTATGCAACACTACTCTCAATAAGGAGCATGACCAAAGGCTGAGAGAATCTGAATTTCTACATTCTAACCATCTTTTCCACATCACACACAAGCTTCCATTCTTGAACTAGATCCATCGTACTTGCTCAGGCTTTAAACAAATCAACGTCCTTAAAATCAATCCCTTTGGTTCCCTAGTCACTAACTTGCAATGAAACCAAGTTGTAGTTTTGTAATTGAACTCAACTCGCACAAAGTTCATGTATATCACTAGAGTTGCTAATGGCTCGATGTTAGTGAGAATAAATCATTATTCATGATTCAACACAATTACAACATTTTTTTGCCAAACAATTTAGGGTTTTAATTGGGTTGAGTTTTGAAAGTTCAAATAGTGTATAAAACACCTTGAACGTTTAGACTCCCAATTACAAATTACCAATTCAAGCTTAATATGAAACAATTAATGTGCGAAAAATGAACGTAAACTTAATACAGAATTGATAAACAATCTAAACCAAATAAATTCACATCCACAGCAGAAATTAAATGAAAAAGATTAAGGGAAGAAAGATGCAAATACAAGGACAACACTCGATGTGTTATCGAAGAGGAAATTGAACCCCTCGGCGTAAAACCTCTCCGTCTCCATTGCCCTTCAAGCAGTAAACAATCTATTAAAGAATATAGTTGGGATACATGAACAGCAGAAGACCCTCCAAGCCTAATCTACCCAATGTACCTAAGCCCTCCAAGCTCCTACTCCAACGAGGTTATGCCAAACCTATTTCTTTTTTAACTTGCCGGATTCCGCTACTTGACCATAGCATCTACCAATATGAAATTGGTCCCTTCTTATCTGCTTCTCAAACACCAAATGGTCTCCTCATAGATATGGGTATGTTGAGAAAAAGTTTTGGTAATGTATCTCTCAAGGATTTGACAATGAAAGGGAAGAAAGTAGAGGAATTTGAAGAATCTCTATGTGAAGATTGTGGATGAATCAATGTTGTTTTTCTCTAAGATTTCTCTCTCAAAATTCTCTCTGAAAGCTCTCTCAATATCGTGGGAATAAGGGTATATATATAGTAAGGTGAGAAGGAATGTGAAAAGTCAGGTTTTTCCTAAACAGGGTGTTCTGGCAATTTGACCTCGCGACTGGGTTGAGTTGCGAGTTCAAGCCGCGAGCTAACGGCCTGGCCAGCCTGGGACTTTTGTCCTGTAGTGCAACAGCTAGCGTGACTCTTCAACTTCTGGCATGCTTGACACGTGTGCACCTTTTTGGCGACTTGCAAGCCGCGAGCCACTCGCGAGATCCAATTGCGAGCCCTTACTTCTTTGCACAATCTTAAGCATTTCTTCACTCTCACATATACTACCCTTACATGATTCCCACCTAAATACAGGGTTACTAATTGCTAAAATACAAGCAAATTTGACATGGAATAAAGCCAACAAGATGATTGATAAAATTCAACCTTAAAATTTCTATTTTTCAAATATTTTGGAGGGTTTTTTTTTTTTTGGTGGTGAGAAAAAACCCAAAATCTTATGATATAAGGCTGTCTTTTTTTTTTTTTTCTTTTTCATTTTTTGGGGGGGGGGGGGGAGTTAGTAATGTGAACCTTAGGCCAAGACCTTGAGCTAGAATCGAAGAGATGTATACTTTTCACACATCGTAGCACATGCGTGCCACATCATCGGCTTCAATGTGAATGAATTTTGATTATAGGAGAATTATCTACAGCTGTTGAGATGATAGTAATAAAGTGAGAGAGAATTTAGAAACAATGATAAGGAATATAAAAAATGGATAGTGAGTGACAGAGAGAGCAACGAATGATAACTGTTGCAATTGTGCCAAGCCTCCGAGAAGAGCATAGTTGATTGTGAATCTCATTGCCACAGTATCTCTCTCGGTACCAATTTTTTGGAAAAATGAAATTATGGATTATGTATATTGAATGCATTGAATGAGTTATGAATCTAAATGAGCTTATGAATGGGTTTGAAGGGTTTTATTTTTTTTTTTTCAATGAGCTTTTTGTTAACATTTTTGTTTTTTTGTTGTTATTTGACCTAATTTTAGTGTTGTTTAGTCTATTTTTGCTATCATTTGGGCTAATTTTATTTGGCACTTTATTTATTTATTTTGTTTAAGTGGTTAAGGATTATGTTTAGGGGGCCAAGATTATTTCTATGAAACCCAAATTCTTGGAAATTTAATATTTAGGAGAGTTTTAATATTACTTTTATGGGAAATATAAAAAAAAATTAAAAATATGATGTGAAAAAAGTTAGTTACATTTTAATTTTCACATAAATTTTTTTAAAAATATTTCTTAAATCAATCCTCTTAAGAGTTTTTTTTTTTTTTTTTTTTTTTTCCTATCATAAATACTAGTAGGTGGGATTATCAAAGGTAGGTCCTACTCTTTAACACAAAACTTAATGGGACTTCAAGTCTTTCCTAGTCATAGTAGTTAAGATCCTCTATCACGTGGTTGTTAAAATTTATGATCCTTGCAAAGGTTAGCATAAAAAATTTGTAAGGATGTTAAAACTTTGTAGCTCACGATCCATGTTTGTTGTGGGATAGTAAATGATTATGATAATGGAAAATGCTAACGAATGCCTTTAGGGCATTGGTTAATAATCTATTTAAAAAAAGTTTTATGAGAAAAGAAAAGAAAAATTAATGTTTTGACAGTTTTTTTCATTTCTCATAAAAGTTGTGTTAAAACTTTTCTAAAATGGATTGTTAACTAATGCCCTTAAAGCACTCATTAGCATGACCTTATGATAATTTATTCTAACAACTTCTTCCAAGGAAAAAAAAAAAAAATTCTTTTGAGATTTATTTCATGCAATTAAAATTCCCAATGAAATAAGATTCATGTCCCTAATCCTATTCTTTCTTTGCATTTGCTCAAAGAGTAATGCTATGAACTTAGCAAAAAGTTAAAAAAAAATTTACAACATTTCTAGATTAGTATGTTATATCATTAAAAAAAATTCAATAGAAGATTACTACAATTTTTTTTTAAAGATTAATATATATAGTTGGCTCATGTATGAGTTGTCATGGTAATTTAAGAATATTGTGAAATTGTTATGATTTTTTTATTATGTATCTACCGTTACTCTTGCTCAAACTGTTTCCAATAGATGCAAGTCCGGCTTAGATTGAAAATGTTGAGTATCTGAGTGGAGGTCACTGACTCACTAACAGTCTTAAATGTTCAAAATGTGTGTAAAACACCCTTGAACGTTTAGACCCTCAAATTACAAATAACCAATTCAAACTTATCAACAAACAATGTACATGCGGAAAATGTAAATAAGCTAAAACAGAATTGATAACATAATCTAAACCAAATAAAATCACATCTACAGCAGAAATTAAATGACAAAGATTAAGGGAAGAGAGATGCAAACACAAAGACAACACAGCGATGTGTTATCGAAGAGGAAATCGAAGTCCTCAGCGTAAAACCTCTTCACTGCCCTCAAAGCGGTCAAAAATCCACTAAAGAATGAAGTTGGGATACATGAACAGCAGAAGACCCTCCAAGCCTAATCTACCTAGTGTACCTAAACCCTCCAAGCTCCTACTCCAATGAGATTACGCCGAATCTTTGTCTTCTCTACCTTATCGGATTCCACTATAGCCCATAGCATCAACCAATATCAATTAGTCCCTTCCTAACTGCTTCCCAAGCACCAAAAAGCCTTCTTACAGATATGAGTATGGTGAGAAAAGGATTTGGCTAATGAACCTCTCAAGGATGTAACAATGGAGAGGGTGAGAGTTAAGGAATTTGGAGAATTAATATGTAAAGATTGTGAATGAGTCAATCTTGTTTTTCTCTAGGGTTTCTTTCTCAAAATTCTTTCTAGAAGCTCTTTATATTTTGTGGGTATAAGAGGTATTTATACTTGTGTGAGAATGGAATGCAAAGAGTCAGTTTTTCAAAACAGAGTGGACTGGCGACTTGGCCTCATGACTTGACTGAGTCGCGAGTCCAATCCGAGAGTTAACTGAATGGCCAGTCTAGACTTTTTGTCCTATAGTGCTACAGCTGGCATGATGGTTTAACTTCTCTGCATGCTTCACTCGTGTGCATCCTCTAGTGGCTTGCCAGTCACGAGTCACCCACGAGATCCAGTCATGAGTTCCTACTTTAGTGCACAGTCTTGAGCATTTCTTCACACTTTCTTACACATTATCCTTACATGATTCCCACCTAAATATAGGGTTTCTAAATGCTGAATGACAAGAAAATTTGGCACGGAATAAAGCTAACAAGATGATTGATTAAATTCAACCTTACAATCTCCCCCTTCGACTATTCCGTGACAAAACCCTAAAACAAACTTTAGACTTAACATGTGAGTTAGGAATAGTTGAACAAAACTCACTCACACCTAACTCTAGAATTTGTGAAGCTCTTGAACCATAATAACAAGTATCTCCTGAAACACAACAACATAATATGATCATTGTATGCAAAAAACTTGTAATACATATGAAGCAAGCACAATGTGATCAAGCAAAATGGACCTAAGTAATAAACCATGGCTTGACCAAAAACGATCAATCGCTATAAACAGTGACCACAATGCTTATTCACACACGAAATGAACATCCGGACATGCAAACTAATAAGCTTAATGCAAAGTATTATTTGCATGTCCAATACTCAACCGATACATAAACACTAGGTAAATGCATCAAGGATAAAAATCCAATAAGGGCATAAGAGTGATGTACTTAAAGAAAATGCAAAACATTTAACAACAAGTACTAAGCTACAAAGCATAGGTACAAAACCCAAAGTACATAGTAAACTTAAACTGAATATAAACTTACATATATATAAACCAATGTACCAACAGCTTTTAAAACATACTCACAAAAGCACTGTAACCATGACCAGAAGTATATATAAACTATAAGCAGATAACTGTACTAAAAGAAAACTGAATTAGCCAAATGTTAGGCTATCCAAAAGTATGTGTGAGTTTATGTATCAGCTTCCTCTTCTTAAGCATACAACTCCCCCTTTCACTATGCACTTTTCGCTTTGTGTTGCTCTCCCCCTTTCACTGTGCTCTCCCCTTTTTTGACACAAATAGCTAAAGACTGTCCTCTAGCTTTTGTTGAATAGCATCTAGCTGTGTCTCCATTGTCATGAGACACATTTGGACCTGATTGTTGGAAGAGTAAAGAACTTTTTCAAGCTTGACAATACGCTGATGTAGACTCACAAACAAAATACCCAACCTGTCACCGTGATGGTTGGATTGTTCATGCTAAGTGTTAGTTGTCTGTAGCACAGGAGTAATGGGAGAAGTAGTCTCGGTATGCACAGGTGTAGCAAAGCCATGACCGGATGAAGTGGCATGAAGGAAAGGTTCACTCTTAGGTGCTTTGGAAGAGTGACTTTTGCTGGCTTGAAAAGAAATCATGGACAGTGGACGAAGACGATCCATTTTCTTCCCATCTGTTGGTGGACTTACTCCTTTAAGAACCATGATCTTTATAACAAGACTACAAAAAGGAATGCATGTTCGTGTTACTGATCAAGCCGTTGTTTCCCCAATGATTTGAAAGATGTGAGCACATATGTCAATTGGAGCTCCAGTGATCAGATCACATAGGAACTGAGCTCTTCCAAGGTTGATGAATGCAGTGTTTGAGAGTGGATACAGGTTGAAGAACATGATCAATTTGAGAGTATTCAGTTCAGGTGCAAACTTTGTAGTGCCTATGGATGTGCCTTTGCTCGAGACTTCATGATCAGGCCCGAGGACTTGAAGAATGTCTTGTATCTAAGGCTGTCTATCATCATATGGAGTAAGGTCTACATCTGGTCTAGTGATGTGAAGAACCTTTGCAATGTAGTCAGGATTGATGGTGAACTCTTTTCCACAAACCCAACACTTCAACTCAACTCCAATTTACCTAACATTTGAATAGAATTTCTTGACCAATTCATCAATCAGGTCCTCAAAGTTCTCGAACAGATCAGCCCAATCTTTTGCTTCAAATATCCTAGGAATAAATGTAGTTACCAAGGTTTCAAATTTGACCACTTGTTCCACCACAATAGGAGCTTTCTGAAAAATGCGAGAGTGTGTTTGTGAATCAAGAGGAGTCCTGAATCTTTCACTATTTGACTCTTGAGATGAACAGCGAGTCCGTTTTGAAACAGGGGATGATGGAACATCAATTACAATGTCTTTTCCTCGAGAGGAACAACGAGACATCTGCAAAAGAACAGACACACAACAGAGAACCAAGTGCAAAAACCACAAGACACAAACATTAACTTGATTAGATTCAAGTTAGTCAATGAAATAAGTGCACAATGAAATATAGAAAGAGATAGCACACAAATGTGGTAAATGGATCAAGAATGCAACATTTAAGCACGAGAAACATTGGTGTGTGTGGTGTGTAGGCACAACTAGGCACAAAGTAGTCTATGAAAGCCCTAGAAACACAAGTAATTGTCTTTGAGACAGATTACTACAAGTAGGGGTGTTCATGGTGCGGTGCAGTGCGGTTTTAGGCCATTTTTAGCACTGCACTTTGTAATGTGGTTTAGCTAAAATTATAACTACACCGCACCTTATTTTTGCTATCACATGTGTGGTGCGGTGGTACGGTGTGGTTTAAAGTTTAGCCAAAATCATAACTGCACCGTACCTCATTTTTGTGGTCACATATGCGGTGCGGTGTATAAGATGTGGTTTGAATGATTTAAAGTTGGTATATTTTTCAAATTTTGGGCTTTTTCTACCCAGCCCAAAAATTATTTTTCCCTTTGTTTTGGTCCAAGTTTTAAACTATTGAGCTAGTTTTTCTATTTTGGGTTGGCTTTCCTAATCAACACTTGCTAGGGTTATCAAACTATTTTTTTTTTTTGGAAAACTAGGGTTATTAAACTATTAATAATATATTTAATATTAAAAATAATTAAATATATTAATATATAAAGAGGGTGCGGTGCAGTGCGGTTTTCTTATTATAAAACCGCAAACTGCACTGCACCATGCAATGTAGTGCGGTGCGGTGCACTATTACTTGCGGTGTGGTTATGCCATTTTGTGGGCGGTTTTGGTGCGGTTTGTGCGGTTTATGCGATTTGGTGAACACCCCTAACTACAAGCATGAAATGCACAGCACAACATAAGTTAGAACAGTTAACATGCTCAAAACAAAGACATAATCAAGGAAACAAGTATATCAAGCATCATTCAATCAAACCCCACAAAACCCAATCAAACAAACTCAACAAAATAAACCAACCCATGGCCGAAACACCATATATCACAATACTCAATAACAACTCACAAATCAAGAAATCCAAGGCAAAGAACATGAAATTTATAGTGAGAATAAGAAAACCCATACCTTTTTCTTGAAGATTGAGGTTGTAATGATGAACAAATGGAGGTTTTTCGAGAGTGACTCGGTGAGTTTGAGAGGGGTAAAAATGGGGAAGACAATGAACAGTCACAAAAATTCGAGGGAAAACTCAAAAAGGTTTTAAAAACTGACCTATTTGCGCAAAACACGCGTTTTTCGTGACTGAGTCAAGTCGCGTTCAAGTCACCAAGGCAAGTCGCCAGAACACTTAAAACAAAAATTTTTGGTGACAGTTTTGGCTACCATTTTATTCAATGACTTTACTCTTGGTGACAGTTTTGTTTATTCTTCATTAGTTCTTTAAGCTACTCATACCTCTTGGTATCCAATTCTCCATCAAATTCCTTAGCTGATAAGATGTTCAGCATGGGGAAAAGAAATCAATATCTGACTTTATACTTGGCCTCTTGTTTATTCTTGAGTCTGAGTTACAGGTTACAATATTGTTATATACCAGCCAGTTGGCTCATGTCATCTGTGTATAAAGTTGAAATATTAGTTTTCAATCTAAAGTATATCTCAACGAAAGCATAACTTATCTTATATCTTGTGTAAAACACCATAGTGTTCAATTAAGCAACAGAGCATGCAGTCAACTACTCAAAAGATAATTAAAAGAAAACCACAAAGAAAAAACAAGTCATCAACCAACAAAATGCAAAATACAACAATTATAGAAAACCACCACATCTTCACTGCAAAATCCCAGAAGATCAAGAATCAATGAGACATAAATCTTTACTAACACAGAATAATAAATTTCCAGGTAGTAAAGGATGCTTACAATAACCATTACACTAAAGAGAATCAAATTTGATTATATGTATAGCATACAAGTAAAACCGTTGCACTTAAGATTAGTTAAACCAGAAACCATTGAAAAATGAAAATCGCAATAACTATTTATCTTATTAACATTCACGTTACCTTATAAAAGCAACTACTCCCAAATGGGCAGTTTCCATTCCCAAAATCGAAGTGCTTGCAATCAATGGACCTGCAAGAAAGACAATAACAAACTACAAAACTGAGAACAACAATATGCGTTCACAATACTTCAATTGTTAGTTATCTAAATTGTTTATCAGTTTCTTGAATTTACTACCAACACTTTCAGGAAAATTGACTAAACAGTATCTGAAAGTTGCGAGTTCTCAAAAACTTTCTGATAGAATTTTCTCAACTAAACAAGAGAGTAGTAGTAGATGACTCCGTGTTACTAGAAAGTTAGTGAATTACAACTCTAGTAGAATTATTTAAAGGGGGACACAAATCAAATTTGAAAATCAAAAACCAGAAACAGGATCACAAGTAACAAGAAGGTCTATTGTCTAGACAAGAGTTAAGAAATTACTTGAGCTTTGCCTTGTAGCTATCAACAATGTCCTGCTTCTCTTCAACAAAATTGATCAAAGCCATAACAGGACCAAAATACGATGGAAAGTATCTTCATAGCCTTCTATAGGAAAATCTAGGGAATACTCAATTACGCCACACACTGACCAATGTGGTAATCCCAACCTTTGACATCAGGCAACTCCAGCCAGCCATTTTCTCCAGCTATGAGGTTTTGAAATTAATCCAAGTTTCTAACTTAACTTTACCTGAAATTAATCCAGACTAATGAGAAGGAATTAAGACTCCACATAAATAAAAAAGAACTAACATATATTTGTATCCATGCCTTAATTAGGTGAAGAACCATGCACACTTTGATGCCTTACTTTCAGATATATGCATTGGAACCTCAGCTGCCCCAACATTAGGCAATAACCCCTGACTCTGCATCCTCCCAAACAAGCCCTTCTCATCCTTCCACCTCTGCTGCTACCCAAAACAAATGATCATAATATTATACGTCACAGTACATGGCTTATGTGGCACTGTGCACGGCTTAAGGTGATAGCAATTTTATTGAATCGCTGCCATTAGGAAATGTGCCTCCTATGTTTCCCACACATCTTCTGAATTTGTTAAGAAGTAAGAGTTTGATGCAGCTACAGCTTGCATCTGTCTAAACTGCAAGTCATATGTACATCAGTCAAAACACAACAGCTACAGCGGGTAATGTTAAAAGTTCACGTAAGAGGCACATGTCAGATTAAGTGTGCTAGCCACGTGTTTTTATCTGATTGGCTGTTTGTATATAAGCTATTTACATTCTGTTTTTCTTGTATAGCAGCTAGATTTGGATTAGTTACAGAGAGAGTTAGATTAGTTCTCTCTCTGTTAATTCTAATCAAAGTAAGTATACCGATAGAATTCCTATCAGTTTATTGAGAGTTTCTCTTTTAGCGATGATAGTCACTCCACAAGTACAAACTCTTTCCCCTCTTCCATTGAGTAAAACATTGTCCTGTTCTTCAAATTTTTCCCTACTATAATCTTTCAACAGGTTATACTTTTATGTGACACACTTCCCTTTACCCATCTCCACAGTAATAAATAAAATGGCCAACAAGAACAATAGAGTGCAATTGGTATGGAGTCTAAAGTTATTCTTCTTTATTTCCCTTTCCTCCTTTTGTGTGCGTGTGTCTTGTAGGATCCTAGATGATGGCTTTAATGACTGCACACATATTCTTGGAGGAAAAACATTCTAAGGTGTGCAAGCCTCAGAGTCAGTTATTGACAATTCAATCTTTAGGCTAACAATTTCAAACGTGTTATTTTTCATCCAAAATCCAAATAGCAAAATCAACCAACAATTTAAGCTCAAATCAAATCAGAATGTACAAATCAATCCCAAAATCCTCTCCAATACATCATTCTTTTCCTACAATTTTTAGACACCCAAACAGATTCTCGAATGAATCAAAGAAATTTAATAGAACTCAAATTTCAACACAAGTTAACGGTTAGGGATTCGAGCTAGAAAATTTCACTACAAAAAAAAGGTTCTATGGCCACGTTTTTAAAACACGGCCATATGTCAAAAAAACGTGGCTATAGCCTATAGCCGCGTTTTTTTAGGCCGCGCTTTCTAATGTGGTCTAAAACCTGTGACTATAGGACTGACGGTCCTATGGCCGCACTTTTTAACTGCGGCCTAAGGGTCTGGTCTTAGGCCGCGTTTTAAACGCGGCCTAAGGTTGTGGTCTTGGGCCGCGTTTTAAACGCGGCCCAAGACCAGGACCTATGGCCACGTTTTAAACGTGGCCATAGGTCCTCGTCTTGGGCTGCGTTTGAAAAGTGTGGCCATAGGACCTTTGTTGACAACTATAGGTAAAAGCTATAGCTGCGTTTAAAAACGCGGCTATAGCCCTTTTTTTTTCCTTTTTTTCTTTTTCCTAGCCCAAATGCCTTAAGGACCTCCACACCTGTTTTCTAGTACAGTCACCACAAACCAAGCCCTCATTAAACAGTTTTAATCTTGCATTAGTCTCACATTTACTATAAAAACTTTGAAAGTACATACATAGTAATATCTCTTGCAAAGATAAAATGCAAGAAAGGAGGGCAATGAAAGTACATACATAGTACTCACAGTGCACTTTAGATAAAATTTGTAGTGAGGACTATAAAATTTGACATGCCAAATTTCTTGATTAGTATCTAATCCATCCTACAAAGCGAGATAAAATATTTTCATTCAATAAATCACCATGGATGGTCTTTGAAAAAAATACGCAAACTTCAATATGTCTATGTTTAATCATGATCTCCTCCATCCTAGATTAAGTATCCCTTGTTTCATTTATTTAATTAAAATATAATTAGTCTATGAATTATGCCATTAGATTTCAGTTTCATCCTTAGGCTCTATGCTAGTCTTCCAAAATCAATATTTAAATATTTCTATTTATCTTGTGTTTTTTTTTTTTTTTTTTACCAGAATTTTGTGATTTAAGGACACATATATAGTAAATGTGTATCACATTAGCAATTACTGTTCTCATATAGGGCTAATAATGATTAAGGGTCCAAAATCATATATTTCCAAAAGGACATTGTTTTGGTGTAATAAACAGTACGAATTGGACAAAATGACTGCATTAGTCATCAAGAGACACACAGAATGAAAATACCCATATTAGTAAGTGCTCATTCCACTAGAGCTTCACTCACAAGGAATCCCAAAATAAAGTTATAATCAATATATTTTTTTTTTTTTTGATGAGTAAAAGTAAATTTACAGTTATTATCAGTAATTTAAGGCTACAGTTAATTGTTTACAGCAAAAAAACACCTTCAATTTTCCCTCAGGTGCAAGTTAACCATCTCAAGTACACCAAATGAAAATGACAGTAGATTCACCAATTATTGGAAATTTACAGTGTCAAAGGAACTAAAGACCATTTCAAATAATTGGCTTTTAAGCTGATTAATAGAAACTACACTAAACTCAAGTATAAGGAAAAGAAATTGACATGAAGATCCAATGAAGTGCTCAATCTTCTCATCTATTTTCTTTTCAAGTTCCACATCTCCACATTGCACCTATACAACAGGAAAGGTTGCATTAACAAGAAATGAAATTGAAGGCTTAAGCTTCAACCAATCCAATGAAAAGAACCATATAGAATAACACTAACAAAGACTTGATCTAATCAAAGAAAGAGAACAAATGTAAAAAATACCCATTACACGAACTGATGCGTTGCAGGTTGTGGTGGGAGGCGAAGGGTTGCCGGAAGCGTCGCCAGATGGTGCGAACTGAAGCATCACGAACGTTCTTCCAGATGAAGCGTCGCGATCGGCACCAACGGCGACGTTTTAATCGTCACCATCGGTGCGCCGTCGCCGTCGACGTCGATCGCCAACGGCGGCGCTCAAGCGTCGCGATCGACGTCTATCGCCAACGGCGACGCTCAAGCGTCGCGATCGACGCTGATCGCGACGCTTGAGCGTCGCCGTTAGTGATCGACGCCGAGCGTTGGCGATCGGCGCCGATCGCGACGCTTCAGCGCTAGCGACCGGAGCCGATCGCGACGCTTCAGCGATCGGTGTGGGTTGCGCTGGCGATCGGTGTGGGTTGCGCTGGCGATCGGTGTGGGTTGCGTCGCGATCGGTGTGGGTTGCGCTGGCGATCGGCGCCGATCGCGACGCTTGAGCGTCACGATCGGTGTGGGTTGGAGTCTCGGCGTCGCCGTTGAGCTTTATCGGCGACGGCTGAGCTCAGCGGCGACGGTGCTTGTGGTTTCTGTGTTTTTTTTTTTTTTTGACCGAAATGGCTCTGGGTTTGGGGTTGAAATGTTTTGTGGCTTTGGGTTTTTTTTTGGTGTGCTATTACTATTGAATGGAGGTTCTTAGGCCGCGTTTTTAGCTCAAAAAACGCGGCCTAAAAATCATTCTATGGCCCCATTTTTAAAATGCGGCCACAGTCAAGGAAAAGAAAAAAAAATTTTGCCAAAAAATAAAGTACGGAGGTCCTTAGGCCGCGTTTTTAGCTCAAAAAAACGCGGCCTAAGAACCCATATATGGCCCCGCTTTAAAAACACGGCCTAAGAGCCCGTCTAGAGCCACGTTTTTAAAATGCGGCCATAGTTAAGGAAAAGAAAAAAAAATTTTGCCAAAAAATAAAGTAAGGAGGTCCTTAGGCCGCATTTTTAGCTCAAAAAAACGCGGCCTAAGAACCCATCTATGGCCCCGCTTCAAAAACGCGGCCTAAGAGCCCGTCTAGAGCCACGTTTTTAAAATGCGGCCATAGTTAAGGAAAAGAAAAAAAAATTTTGCCACAAAATAAAGTACGGAGGTCCTTAGGCCGCGTTTTTAGCTCAAAAAAACGTGGCCTAAGAATCCATCTATGGCCTCGCTTCAAAAACGCGGCCTAAGAGCTTGACTTTGGCCCCGTTTTTATGAAACGCGGCTTCAGTCTATCTTGGGCCGCGTTTTTTATAGCCACGGCTTAAAAAACGCGGCCCAAGGCCCCCGCGTTTTGTAGTGTTTACCAATTGAAAACACCAACAATAAAATTAAAAAATAAATAAATAAATAAAAACTAAAAATTTTCAAAAAAAAAAAAAATCTCAACAAAACCGATACAATACAAACTCATTTATTTTTCTACGATTTCTCACCAACCAAACAGATTCTAAACGAGTCCAAATAAATTTAATTTAGCTCAAATTCCACCACAAAGCTAATGAATTGAGCTAGAATTTCAAAGCAATTGAAATAAATATAACTGTTAAAATAAATAAAAACTCAAACAAAGCCTATTCATTTCAAACAATTTCTCCAAATATAGATGTAAACACAAATTTTTTCCAATTGTAGAAAATTAAACAATTGAAAAGAAATATGGTTTGCAAATAATAATTTGTATTGATGAATAACAAGTACAATCTCTATTTCAATTCTTTTACAAAGGAATACCCTCTGATTCTATTTTCATTGAACTTGACTCGAATAAGGAATCTTCTTGACTTTAGTTGAAAGATGGATTGAACGGTCTCCACAACAAATCTTTAGCTTCAAGCTTATTAGAGATTTATTGTCTTTGAATATGAAGACTTTTAGGTTGAAGTTCTTTGGGGCTTTAGAGGCTTGATCCGTTGAGCTTCAAGGATTTGAGGTTTGTTGAAGTTTATGGAGGCTTTTTCAGCTTAATTCCAATAGAACTTCAAAGAACTTATTTGAATGTTCTTCGTGTGTTCTTGAGACAGTTTCTCCAGAGCTTTGACGTCTTCAAAACTTGGTCTTGAAAATGAGAAGGGATGTCCTCTATTTATAGTAATTTTAGAGGATAAACTTCACTATGAATTAATATGCTTGAAAGTATGTAGCAAACTTTTGATTGGTCCAAATTCTTCTTAGAGATAATTATCTCTATTTATCTATTTTGATAAAGATCATATTTTGATAAAGATAATAATCAACAAAGATAAATAATTATCTCTATTTAATTTATTTAATAAAGATAATTATCTACCAATTTTGAATAGAAAATTTATCTTTATTTTATTTTATTTATTTATTTATTTATTTATTTTAATAAAGATAATTACTCATAAATTTTGAATAGGAAATTTATCTTTATCTTGTGGGCCAAATGACACATGGCAAATTTTGATATGCCAATGTAATGCCAATTTGGATGACACATGTCATTATCTAATTTAATTAATTTAATGACATTAATTTTGAATTTGCCACTAAACTTTGATGTGGCATTTTATAATTGGCTTAAAATTTTGCCTCTTAGAATAGAATCCAAGTAAATCTATAGAAATGCAATGAAATGAAAAGCCGTAGAAGATCGTACCTAGTAGAATCGGATATAAGTGTAATTTCCATAATTTCTCGGGAAACAAACAGAGAGAGACAGACCTATAATCGGAAAATGGGGTGGCGAAAAGTGCTCAGTCTATCAACGGCTCACTTCTATCTCGGAGATGAGATAGGTGACCACCACGAATCAGCTCGTCGGAGATGAGATGAGCTCCGATCTTTAGGTCTTTTGAGGTGAGTTCAGATCAATTTTGAGAGAATTTTCTGAATGTGTGAGTGGTTTCTGAGTGTGGAGTGTGAAAAAAATGAGTTTTCCTTTTGTATTTTAATTTTGGACTTTATTTCAAGGGTTGGAAATTTTGAGCTATCTTCTATCAAGGGTTGCCATAGGATGCGTTGAAAAATGCTTAAAATATGAGGTAAAATTAGCGCTGGAGTGTAAAAACTAGCCCGCCTAATTTTAATATATTATTCCGAGGGTTGTATAGGTTTATTTCAAGGATTTTAATAACCCTCGGAATAAAGCTAATCAAACTTAACCATACGCCCCAATTTTTAGTGATGGTATCGGCACTTTTTAGTCAACCCTTGAGAAAAGTGGGTTGAAACAAGTCAAGTTTGTTCTAGCGAAAGTACTAATACCACTCCAAGTATCATGCAAGAACCAATCTAAGTCCAACAAAACTAATCAAAGAGTGGCACTATACTTATAAAAAGGTATTTAGTATTAAATAATACAATGTCAAGCATATTAAAATCTAATAATTGAAAGATGTGTATAAAATAACCATATCAACATTTCACCACTACTTCAGGGTGTTAGTGGGTAATTATTTTTTGTATATATGTCTCTCATTTATTAGATTTTAATATGACTGACATGGTATTATTTGATACTAAATACTTTTTTCATCCCCATTAAAAAAAAAAAAAAAAAAAAACTTTTTTCATTGATGGTAAACATATGGTTTTATATTTTGTAATGTAATATGTACATGCATAAATGAACCGTACGTCACATTTGTGTAATGTTGTAATGGTCGCAATATTTTTGCAAACCAAACTGCCCAACAAAGTGACTATATATAAAACCTAAGGGGAAAAATCAGCAAAAGAAATCGTTAGATGTGAAAGAAAATATTTTTGGAGCAAAACAAGAAGAATGATATTAGCGTAGATGCAGCATGTCGCGAGATTCATTAACATAGCATATAGCTTTATTCGCTAAAATACAGACTCACCAGTCCACAGATGTGGAAACATCACAAACTTACAACAAAACACTAAAGCTATTATTACAAAGTTCAGAATGCATCTAAATAAGCAGAAGCAAAGCACTAAGTCTCCAACAAACACTGAAGCACGTAGATGTTCAAGTGGGAAAGACAAAAGGCTTAAGGAAACTCCAGAAACTGAAAAACAGGGCCATGATTCCAACAACAGTTGCTGTCCCTCTCCAAAAATCTTTGAAATATAGAGTTGTAAAGGATGCCATGACTTTGCTCCAAACGTTGTCATAGTGACCTTGAATGTTTTTACTGAGTTCCCCATAGCAGGAATGATTAGCTTCTACAATTTGTTCGCGAAGTTTGTTGATCAGAGTTGCCACTGCCTTATTGTCGCCTAGCCAGTTAACAATAACTTTTTTCTCAACAAGTAGATCCACATCTGCTTCAGTGTTGATAAGATTATCCAACAATATAATATAATTACATATGTAAGCTTCCCGTGGATAATGGCACTGCTCTAAGGCCATGAGGTTTCGAACAGCACATTCAGTTTCATACCCTATTATAAAGGATTTGAGTTCCAAGACAGGATGCATGTTCTCCAGGCATTTGAAGCGAGGAAAGCAAGGAAAGCAACTCAAGAACCATGACATATTTAAAAATGGACAAATTTTCAATAAGTTACTCTTTCGAAATTGAATGTCAAGAAGGCGTCTAGTCTTGGATTTGCTGACTTTGAATTCCACTCCTGCCTCAGACAGCTTGGTTGCACAAGGTACACGTTCAAAAGTTTTTCCACATTTTAGATTCTGTGGATGGAGAAAATATCTTAGGAAATCAGTAAAATGTTTGACTTCCTTCTTCTTACCAGAGAATATCTTCTCGTAATCAGAATCGAGAACAAAACCGGAACTTTTCCAGAATTGGAAAAAGTATTCATGGAGAAGCCTATGAAAGGAATTATCTTCATTTTGCGGGTACATAAAAAGTTCCTTGTAGGCAAACTCGTATAAATTCTCCAGAACAAAAAATGGAACCTGATTTTCTAGTAATATCAAGTCCAGCATTATGTTATAGCTTCGCCATGGGTTTTCCTTTTCATGGTTTGCTTTTGGGTTTTTCCTTTCTGGGTCGTCTTCTTCTCTCTTTTTTTGGAAATTTATTACACATGCATCCCACATCCTCCACTCACACTTTTCAGAAATGGTAGTCATTGCTGGTGGGTCCATTGGCGGGTTTTCTACAGTCCTCCACACTGTTCAATGATAAAAATAGAATCCAAAAGAATCATTGTCATGAATTCATCCTCTTTGACGTCAGTGTCCTCTAGATCTGCATAACAATAAAAGATCTTCTCGTATTTGATTTCCTTGATGCGTCCTACAAGTTCCGCCTTTTTCTTATTCGTCCGATCACAGGCATCCCTGAAATATCTATATTTTAACTCTTCCATTTTCTTCAAATTTTCATTGCAGTGATGAAAAGGGCCTATTGAAATTAGCTTTGGAGTGTAGGCATCACCATTTACGTCACGGAGTTTCTGGGGAACCTTGTAGATACAATACTCATGCCGCTTCTCAGGTTCCACTTCCCGGAATTTCTATAATATAACCGCTTACTGAATAGAAACTCTTTCCACGGACCGCTTGTGAGGTGGAAGGTCAATAATCAACTCTTTGTGTTCACAATTCACATGCTTCGATTGAATCACTAATATATGGAAATGCTACCTTTCCGGCTTTTCCACCTGTTCGTGCTCTTTTTTTTCTAGCAGCAAAAACAACATTAATTAGCAGGGATAAGTCTCACCTCTCAATGGGCAAAAACTTGTTGCATATACATTAATATATTAATACGCACAGGAGAAAGAAAAACAAAAAACAAAACAAAACAAACAAATGAAATGGTAACAAGAACAAAGTTTAATTACAAATTAACCAAGTTGGAGGACATGCCATCTCACCCAACCTTCTTAAGTCATTTAACGAATCCATTCAAAACTTAAGTCGTTAATCTCCTGTCCGTCTCTCTCTCTCTCTCTCTCCTCAACCACTCTCTCTCACTCCATCAGCACCCCGATCCCTTGTCTTTCCTCGTCATTCCCTATCCCCACTCCCTTCACCTCCATAGTGTCAACACATCACTGAATCAATATCATTTTTCAAAGCCACCAACTACATCCAATTTGACCCAAGTTTGTGTCAAATGAGCTCAATAACTCAACCTGAACCCATGACCAAAATCACCCACACCAAAATCCGATTACTCCCTTACCTAATTAGCCACCAATTGCCAGTCAAATAACCAACCACCACCCATATCTAGCTAAGACCCACTCAACCATGCCCTTCATAACATACCATAATGGGTCCATTAAATGACTTAAGGTCATCATGTGAGATTCACATGACAGGACACTTATTTAATTTAGGTGGATGTCACCTCTCGTCCAATTAAGTTAGTAACTAAACTTTTATCTGTATAAGAAAGGATTTCTTAAAGAAAATAGGAAATAACACTGAAAGCTTTTGATGCAAGAGACTAAGAAAGGTAAAAGAACAAAGAAACCCTTGGCTTTCTGAGCAATGACCTAAAAGACTTGATAAAGATGTAATAAAGGTTAATCATCATTTTAATTAATTTGAATACCATTAGACAAAAGAAAGCTTAATCATCTTTTTAACTCATATGGTTCTCAATAATCCAAAAAGGTGTTCGAAAAAAGGGGAAAAAAGAGTTTAAAGAGGGAATAAGGAAATCTGACCAAATAAGCAAAACCTAGAAAGCTTTACACAAGAGGAGATAAGAGACAAAAAGAAAAGAAAAAGGAAGAGGGATAATAAATCCGAGGATTGTAAAGACACCCACCCCAGCAAAAAAAGACCCGTAGTACTAAGAGGTAGGTGTTTTTTTTTTTTTTTTTTTTTTTTTTTTTTTGTGAATGATCGACCCCCTCCCACCTTTTCTTTTGTTTTTTCCCCTCCTTTTTTTTTTTTTTGGCTAACGGGAGTACATAGAGCCCTTTGAGATTTGAGCACCTCACTATTCTCTCAAATGAGTGTAATTCCTTGTCTCACATATACTAGGTTAGTGGCAAAGCCAACAATGTTTTCCAGTAGGGCCAAGCAAAATATATCTATAATTTATACCCACACATATCAATTTATGCTTAAAACGTGTCTATTAGATGATTGAGTGTGTCTATATATATATATATATATTATTTTTATGTATATATAAAAATTTGATCAAGTCAATTTTATACAATTTAAGAGAATTTTTGTTTTCACTAAGTTGTGTAGTTATCCTTTAAATTAATTATAATTAATACTTTGAATATTTTAAATAATTTTTTGTGTTGAATAAATTAAAGATTACACATTAATGTATAATAATAGTTTTAGAAAACGTGAAATGTATAAAATAAATTAATTCAAATATATTAATTAATAAATATTACTTTTATATGCCTTAACATATACAATATAATAATAATAAAAAATTAAATTAAATATAAAAAAAATATTTTACTTTTTTTTATGGATGAAAAAAATATAACCTATCCTAAAATTTTAATTGTAAAAATCATAGTATCATTTCTTTTAATGGAAAATGAAAAAAAAAAAAAAACAAAATCAATGCATTGTTGTATCCTCAATATTTATTTAAATACAAAATGAAAAGGAGTTTGCTTTTAAAAAATACAGAGAATCAATGAGTTATATTTGGTAAAAACCGTATAATAATAAATACTAAAATAAAAAAGAGATATTGTACTTCAAATTAATATTTGTATAAAATTTTAAAAATATGAGAGGCCATTAAGGAAAATTAGACATAATAAAATATATTTTAAAAAAGTGGGGTGGCGTGGGGGGAGAGGGGTGGGTTTGGGTCCTCTCCCTACACCACTGCACCTGGTAATTACTAGAATGATCCTTTGAGATGGCCTGAAAATGTTTGTTAGGAATTTCAAACCTAGATTCTCATAATCTCATGATTGACCCTTGGTAGTCCTTTTTCTAACTCACCACCAAAGAGGGAAAACACAGGCACATGCACCAGCTGTTTGTATGTATGTAGTAATTGTATTAGTATTGCAAAATCTAAAGGTCGGCAACAGAAGTACCTCATCCTTTGCTTTTTTTGGTAGTAAAACCCATAATACAAACCCATAAAAGAAATTTTGTATAGAAGGGGTAAAAATAAAGAGAAAAGAAATTGATTATCTCATATATATAATTAAAATGAAGCTTCATGCTTACTAACTTATTCATTAATACGTACATTATTATGTATAAGCATAACTTGACAAATAATCAAACTTGAAATTAGATTAAATGTTTGTTTGTTTGCTAAAGACAGTAATATAAATTAGGTTGTTTCTTATAATGAATATAAATTGTTTATGAACATTTAAAAAAAAAAAAGCATCTTGTGGGTTCCAATAAAATTAACTAGTAAAGTTCTTGTTGTCGAATAAGAAATTTTAGATTCAAACCTCGTCTATACAAAAAACTAATTGGTATCTTGTCTAATAATAAAATGCAATTATCAAGGAGCAGTCACAATAAATTAAATTTCTATTATATCTATATAGAAAATGAAAAGAAAAGAAAAAGTATCCACATATGTTTTCATATATGGCCATGGTGCATGGCTTTTTTTTTTTTTTTTCAGTCGAGATAATATTTATATGTTCATTAGTGATGTTGTAACATAGTAGCACTTCTCTTTCTTCAATAAAACTATTATTCTCTATTCATAATAATATGGAATATGTGTTGCCCCATTTCTTTGATTTGAATTTCATCTCCTTTTTCTCTTTCATAAGTTGTACGTAGATCATATTAGAATATCTCTTATCAAACCTGTTATTGTTGAGGAATATTGTTTCCAAAATATCAAGTAATTACTCATTTAAATTTTTTTTTAATTATTAATTAATAGTATGTTTTAAAGTTTGAACTCTAGAGCAACTAGAAAGTAGAGAAGATGAGAGAAGAGGGGAGATGAATAGTTATCTTTTCCCTTGTTTGGATGTTTTAGAAATTAATTACTAGAGGGTAGGAGAATAAATATCTATCTCCTATATTTAGATGTTTTAAAAATTAAAATGGAACAAGTATGTATCTTTTTTATGTTATGTCTTTGTCTTTGTATTAGAATCTCATTCCTTTTCCTCAGTGTGTGTGTGCGCGTGCTTGTTTTTCAAAAATAAAATAAAATAAAATGGAAAAGAAAGAATATGAAAAGAGAAGAATATATAACTCTTTTATTTTTTAATATAAGTGAAACCTCTACTCTTCCCCAATTTTTGAGATTAAAAATAAAGGGTTTGGCTCCAAATCTCTTCCCTATTTATTTAAGGATATATATATATATATATATATATATAAGGTTAATTTAAACATCCCTACATCCTATCCCCTTGCCTCTATCCCAATTCCCAACACCACAAATTTTCCAAAAAAGAATAGGACAAGATTTTTCTCTTAAGTAGTTTGGATAAAAACCCTTCAAACTCCTTATAAATGTTTTTAGTAGATATAACTTTTAAAAACCTAACCATTTGATTGCATTTACTTTATTTTTTTAACACGCATGCCAAATTTTGTTCAAATTGAATGTTATTTACTATTTGATCAATAACTTTTTTTTTTTGAAATTTAAATATTTGATTGATAATATAACTATTAATATTTGATCTTATTTTTATTGAAATTTTACAAGCATAGAAAATATAATAAAAATATACAATCTAACGATTAAATTTTTAAAATTCACATTCAATAAAAATATATAGGAAATGTGGTTTTTCTCTAAATAAATCTTTTCCAAAAGAATATATAGTAAGTACTGAAATGAGAAGGTAAGAACCTGCAAACTTCACTGGAAAGAAATGCTTGTATGTCTTGAGATACCTCCTCTAAAATCACACTCATTTGTAGTCTATCTTTTTGTTGATTATGTGCCCTGATCTCTTCCGCTTGCACTCTTATATATAGTTGGCGTAGTCTGTCCAGACCGTCCCAATCCCAAACACTAAACTCCTTTTCTTTCCAAATCAGTCGCAATAATGTTTAGTCACGTCGGGCAACGGTGCACGATAGGGGACCAATGTTGCCATATATGTATTGTTTTATTTTACTCTAAAAACGGCCAAAACAGTGCACGACAGGTGACCAATGTTGCCACATATGTATTGTTTTATTTTACTCTAAAAAAGGCCAAAAGAGATATATATATATTCTAAATTTTATCTCAAAAAAAAAAAAAAAAATCCTAAAAGAAGACTTGGTATTAATTTCTTCTTGTTAAAAAAAAAAAAAAAAAACTTGCTATTAATTTGTTCATTAGTCATTCATTAAGGACCATTGCCATTGCCCTTCCTAATTGTTGTAAATTGTTACATAATGTTTACAAGCTAACAAGACAATAAATTAATGTGATTAATTTTACATCAGCAATATAATAAATAAATGGAAAAATTAACGAATGCTTTAAGAACATCAGTTTAGAAAATATTTTTAGAAACTTTTTATGGGAAAATAAAAAAGAAACTAACTTTTTCAATATTTTTTTATATTTCTCGTAAAAGTTGTATTAAAATTTTCCTAAAATTGTCTATTAACAAATGCCCTAAAAGCACCCGTTAACTGGATACATAAATAAATATTTTAATTACATTTTAGTTGTGTTTTATAAAGTGATACATCAGTTTATAAGAGCATTCACATCAGTCTCAGCAAAATTTTAGTTAAACAATGGAATGTGACTATGATAGTTCCCTATTTATTGAATAACCAATGTTTGAGAAATATATACAAAATGTTTATTATTTATTAATATTTGATATTTATAAACATTTTTTGGATTTTTAGGTTTCGTTTACTCATATTTAATTGTTTTTAGTTTTTATTTAAGTTAAAATAAGATTCTAATATAGTAGTATATTTAGGATATATATTCTTAGGAATATTTTTACTTATGAATTAAGTTTGGGTAAAATAAATTTTTGTTCCTTATTTTTTACACTGTATTTTAATTTAATCTCTAACTTTTCAATTTTGTAAATTTGGTCCTTAACCTTTCAATACCATGTCAATTTATCCTTTGTTGTTATCTTTTGGATGGAAATTATTTACGTGGCTAACAGCTAAAATAAAATTTTAGTTTCCGTTGATATGTGATGTAGAACAGACAGCACATGCCTTCCTAGAGCAATAGGGGCACTGGAAGTCACAACGTAAGATAAAGGAGGGGTGCCAGTAGAGGCCATCAAGGCGACAATGTCGAAATTGCATGAAATTCAGTAGGTTGAAGGGAAATGGAATTCTGATCCAAATACGAGTTAACTCAAGTGTCACCTAAATTTAGGCAAATTCCTTCGTTAAGGCCCCGAAAACAGTATTTTTGCTATTTATAGTAATATTTGTTTTTTCTTAATAACTTTTAGTTTAAAAGTCAGAATAAGTTCTCATCTATTTTAAGACGTCTCTTAGAGACAATATTTTCAATTTCCACAATTATCTCAATTTTTCTATTTTTGACAAAAGTCACTATTTTGCCACCTAATTACGTGATTAGCACAAATTAGAGTTTCTAAGCGTTGCCCTAGCCGCCCTAGGGTTTCTTTTACTATTTAAATAAACTATATGCTCTAGGGAAATTTAGTTTTAAGATTTATAAAATAGAGACTTTGTCTATTTTTCTTTGGTGGGTTAATTCCTGATTTATTACTTTGTGGATTCAAGAAACCACTCATGAATTTGAGGTTTACTACCCAGGAACTAACAGTTTATTTTCTGTCCATCAAAGAGAGTATCATGTGTGCTTTCTTCAAACTTTCATGACATCAATGTGGCAATAAACTAGTTTTTTATTTTGGCTGTTTGCCATGTCAGCAATTTTTGTCCAAGAGATAATGGAAATGACTAAATTGACATGACATTGAAAGTTTAGGGACCAAATTAATACAATTGAAAGGCCAAGGACCAAATTCAAATATGGTGTAAATGATAAGAACAAAATACATAGTTTACCCATTAAGTTTATATAATATATAAGTTGGTCATAAGCTTAAAAACGAAAATTGAAATTTTTGTATCAATAAATTTTTCAACTATTTTTTTTTTTCCTTTCATAAGATAGATTTTATAGTAAAATTCTTCTTTTGAGTATTCAAGAGAATCCTTCATGAATCTAGGTCAAAATTTTCCTTCACATGAATATTAAACAAGTCATATGAATATTAAAAAAATATTAAAATTTTTCTATGTGTATTATTTAAACAAGTCACATGAATATTAAAAAAATGTTATATGACTAAAAGCACATGCAAATTCTCTTTTCAACCACCACATAGATAGACGGGTAGGCTCCATTTTCAATTAGTAAAGTCTCTTGTCATCAAATATGAGATATAGGGTTCAAACTCCACCTTCTTGACCTCATGATAAAAAAACATACATTATAGGTTGAAACTTTATCTTATCTGTTAATATTTATAAACAATAAAAAGATAAAAAAGTAAAAAAAAAAAAAAAAAACCTCTATCTGGTTGGAGAAATTTTCTTACTAACCGATTTCACACATTTCTTTTTGAGCTGAACTAAAATAGTAAAATGGTAAATCACATTTTCAAATACATATGTAAAACTTTTATACGTGTAGTTATGTACCATGTAGTCTCCCTCACAAATTAATGAAATTTGCTCACACCTCCCTGTGTCAATTTGTTTCATTAAATGCTAGCATGTCACAATTTGTTTCATCAATTAAGGGACCTTTTGTCATTTTTGTTGGAACGATGGGGAAATGCTCCTTTCACAAAACGTGACTTTTTATACTTTCTATGAAAGGAGGCTTCATCTGATCTTGAAAGAGATAAGATAAAGGGCCACGTGTCAATATTTTACAATTGCAAAGATTGACTTCTTTGTTTTTGTGAACATAAAACTTTGTTTGGTTGGACGGAAAGCATGTAAAAATATTTTTTTAAAGAAAATATTGTGCGTGTTTCTGAAAAAGCTCCGAAAAATATTTTCATTTGATTGATTGAGTTCCTAAAAATGTTATAGAAAACATATTTTTACTAAAAATTTTATGAATTTTTAGGTTTTGTTTACCCATTTTTAATTGTTTTTTAGTTTTTATTTAAGTTAAAATAAGGTTCTTATATTGTATTATATTTAAGATATATATTCTTAGGAATAGTTTTACTTATGAATTAAGTTTATATAACATATAAGTTGGTCATAATCTTAAAAACGAAAATTGAAATTTTCATATCAATAAAATTTTCAACTTTTCTTTTTCTTTTCATATGATAGATTTTATAGTTAAATTCTTCTTTTGTGTATTCAAGAGAATCCTTCATGACTCTAGATTAAATCTTTTCTTCACATGAGTATTAAACAAGTCACATGAATATCAAAAAAATATTAAAATTCTTTTACATGTATTATTTAAACAAATCACATGAATATTAAAAAAATGTTATATGACTAAAAGAACACGTAGATTGTCTTTTCAACCATCACATAGAGGGTTGGACTCTATTTAGTTTAACTGATAAAACCTTTTGTTATCAAATAAGAGATCTATGTTTCGAATCCCGCTTTCTTGACCTAATGATAGAGATCATCATGGAACAAGCATTATAAGTTGAAATTCTATCTTATCTATTAAAAAAAGAAAAAATAATAAAAAATAAAACCTTTATTTGGTTGAAGGAATTTTCCTGCCAACCGATTTCACACATTTCATTCTAGCCTGAACAATAATAGAAAAATGATAGATCACATTTTCAAATACATATGAAGAAACAAAGACTTGGTCCTACTGACTACAACTACAACAATGTGAAATGAAGACTTCCAATTTTGGTCATGAATTAAGGGACCTTTGTCATTGTCATTTGATCGAAGGGGAAATGCTCCTTTCACAAAATGTGACTTACGTTCTATGAAAGGAGTGATTCATGTCTTAAAAGAGATAAGATAAAGGGCCACGCGTCAATATTTTGCAATTGCAAGGATTGACTTCTTTGCTTTTGTGAACATAAAACTTTGTTTGGTTGGATAGAAAACATGTTAATTTTTTTTTTTTAAAAGAAAATATTTTGTGCGGTTTTGAAAATGCTCTGAAAAATATTTTTATTAGTTTGGTTGAGTTCTTAAAAATGTTATAAAAAACATATTTTTTACTACTTTTTCGTATTGTCTCATCTTCCAAGCATGTTCGTGGGGATGGTGATTGCATGACTAATAATGATGATTGGGGGTGGAGGATTAGTTGAGAACAATGGTTCAACATGCATAAACCCAACAACATTCTTCTCCTAATACACACATGCAACAATGGAGGACCCAAAATTGTCTCTAATACACTATTTCTTTCTCTTTGTGTATATATCTCTCTCAATAATTTTTTTGAACCACTCAAACAATGGGGTTGTTTCTATTTTATCCTAATGATAGGGATGGGCCTGCTTTGCCACGAGTTCAATTACCTTTTTAGAATCATATTGGAGATATGTCAATGGTCTACTGTTTAGGCATGTTATCTGATAATCTGATAAATGGACCCATGTTTCTTCCTTCTGACACATTAAAACGTTATCTAATAATCAATATATGGACCCATGTTTCTTCCTTCTGAAGTAGTTACTAAGGTTATTCCCTTGTGATTAGTGCTATGTATTGGGTGACATGTTCTGCATACATGCTTCCCTAGGTGCACTAGCTCTTCGCCCGAATACCTTAGACATATTCACCACTGCAGATCAAGTGTGCGTTTAGCATTGATTATTTTTGCCAGCTTATTTTACTATTTAACTTATTTTTGCTATTATTCATGAGTCTTATTACACTTTTTGGTACTATTCATGGATCCCACTGTATTATTTCAGCTAATTTTTACTTTTATCTATAGTAATTTTAGTAAAAAATTTTCAATTTGAACTAAATAAGCTATTCCTAAACGGACACCAAATTAGGTGATATTCTCCTTGGCAAATGCACTTAGGCGCATTGACTCTTAGCTTGATTTTGGATTTGATGGGCCTGGCCGGGTTGGGCCTCTCTTCACAACTAATAGATGTGACAAATGGGCAGGTCGGGTTGGGTTCGGGTCAGGTCAATCGAGTTGCGGGTAAAAAAGGTCATTTTAAGCGAGTTAGAAATGGGTTGGGTCAATCAGGTTACAAGTTAGGTCGGGTCGGGTTAACCTATATTTTTCACATAAAATTCTTTTTATTTAAGAAAACAATATGTGTTTGCCATTTGGAAAGTCACGCAACAAATTATTTGATGTAAAAATACATTACTTTTAATTCACCATTCATATCAAGAATGAGCTTAGCTAAACAAATTAATACTTATTCAATAATTTTAAAATTATACAAATCCCAACATTACTAACCAAAACAAAATAGCACAAAGGATAAGTAAAACAAATACACAAGTTTCATTTTTACACAATATCAACATCCCAAAACATAAAACAAAATTACAAATGCCATATTAGATAACTAATTTGACAAAGAATAAAAACATGTAAGATATTTACAAATCTTGAAAACTAATTTTATAATCTATTATCAATTTTGGTTGGCACTCTATTTCAATTTGAGAATATACATTAAAGTTTGGTGATAAGCATAAACTTGAATTATGTTCAATATAGAATGAAATGAACAATTTTGAACTTTCATACTTAACTGGACTAAGTTTGGTTACAGAATTCAATCATGGCTATCTTATTAATGGGTTGTGACTATGGTGTGGTTCCCTATTCATTGAATAACCAATGTTTGAGAAATATATACAAATTTTTTATTATTTATTAATATTTGATACTTATATACACTTTATGGATATTTAGGGTTTGGTTTACTCATTTTTAATTGTATTTAGTTTTTCTTTTAGGTCAAAATAAGGTTAGTATATTTAGGATATATATTTTGAAGAATATTTTCACTTATGAAGCCAGTTTGTATAACCTATAAGTTGGTCCTAAGCTTACAAAAGAAAACTGAAATTTGTTTTAAGTCAAAATAAGGTTAGTATATTTAGGATATATATTCTTAAGAATTTTTTCACTTATGAAGCCAGTTTTTATAACCTATAAGTTGGTCCTAAGCTTACAAAAGAAAACTGAAATTTTTGTATCAATTAAAAATTCCAACTATTTTTCTTTTCTTTTCATAGGATAGATTTTATAATAAAGTTCTTCCTTTGTGTATTCAAGTAGGGACGGACCCAGAATTTCAAGCTAGAGGGCTGGCGATAAGTGAAAAAAAAAAAAAAAAAACAAACAAAACAAAACTTAAATAAGCATCCATATAGTATTAACAAAACACAAATCAATGTTTCTTAATATATTAATATGTAATCATCTACAAACAAAGACAAAAGACACACAACACTATTATTTCTTAATACATTATTTATGAAAAAGGGAATTTGACGCTCTTTTAAATCTTCGAAATCATCTATAATTGAATCCAAATTAAATGTTAAAGCTATGTCCCTTTTAGTGTATAACATCAAAGAGTTCGTCAAAAAATCATTTTCCATTTATCTAATTTAAAAATATTAGTTATAAAATTATGAGTTAGCTATGTTGGCAAGTCACAATTTAATTTTGTTAAATTTGTGTGACATTTTTTTTTATATTGTGTATTTTGTCTTTGTCTCTCTATCTCTGTCAAATTGTCACTATTACGTACCCCACTACTATGAAATTATAATGCACTACTTTTCTTCTTTTCCAGTTTTACCTTTTTTTTGTGGGGACCTATCGTTTGTTTCCTATTATTGCCCTACTACCAACAAATATTCTCTACAAACTCTCTCTCTCTATATTATTACTTTATTCACAACTCACTTCTCACTATCTCAGACATTTAGTAGCTGCAAAAAAAAAAATTTTAAAAATAAAAAAATAAAAAATAACACAAAGACTCCTAAACACACAGATCCACATATTTAAATTTAATTCACAATCCCCCTAAAAAAAAAAAAAAAAAAAAAAAAAACACCACAATCACATATGACAAATTCACAAATTTTGGTTAGAGATTTCTAGTATCGTTGTTCAATTTTCAGTATTATGAAAATACATATTTGAGTGTTATAGAAATATGTGTCAGAAGTGTTATTGTTATTTAAATACTAAAAACTGTTGTTTAAACACTAATACCAAATAGCATTGTAATAGTGGAGAGAGAAAAATCATATCAAAATCAATGTTAAGTTTTGAAGTTGAAGGAGAGAAAAAAATACTTAGAGCAGATCGGGATTCAGGATGGAGGCCGGAGTCTACAGTTGCCGACATCAGAGGAATGGTGGGCTGGTCAAGCACCACAATTCAAGAGATTCCTTTATGGTTCTCTAGTTGGCCTTTTTAAATAGACTTCAAATTGGTTTTGAGAAATCCCCTCAAACCCATTTAAATGAAGATTTTTAAGATTAATCATGTGTATTATTTAAATAAATCATGTATCATTTGAAAATATCATGCAAATAAAAGTACTCGCGGATTGTCTTTTCAATTACCATGTAGCATTCCTAAAATAAATAAATAAACTACCAGAGGAACTTTCCTCCAATCCAATTTGTAAGTTAATTTTTTCTATTTAAATATAATTATTTCACAATTTCCATTCTGAACTAAACTAAAATGGTAGATCACATTTTCAAATACGTATGTAAAACTTTTTTATATGTACCATGTAGTATCCCTCACAAATGAAATTTGCTCCCACCACTCTGTCTCGATTTGTTTCATTAAACGCTAACATGTGAAGAAACAAAGACTTTTCCTACTTGAGTAAGTCTATTACCATAATGATTTTGACAATTTTGACCGCAATTCGTATATGTGGCGAGTTGTAAAAAGTAAAAAAAAAAATTCATGCAAATCCACAATTTTACTGCTAACAAGTTATCATATAAACAAATTATATTAAAATTGTAAAAATAGTTGTGATACTAAACTTACTCGATCCTATTGGCTATTGGCTACACCTGCAAGTTGCAACTGCAACCATGTGAAACAAAGACTTCTTGTTGATTTGGTCATCGATTATAGGACCATTGTCATTTTTTTTTTGTTGAAAAAAAAATAAAAATAAAAATAAAAAGACAATGACAAAGGTCCTATGTCATTGTCTTTTGATAGAAGACTAAAGATTTATATTGTGGTGTCACTATACTCACTCAATTCTACAAAGGGGAAACAGCGAAACGCTCCACTCACAAAACATTAATCAAGTTCTATGAAAGGAGCGCTTCATCTTTTACATGAAAATAAATTTGTGCATTCTATGAGCTAGCCACAATTAAAAAAATAAATAAAATAAAATAAAATAAAAGAAAAAAAGAAAAAAGAAAAGAGATAAGATAAGGTGCCACGCATCAATATTATGCAATTGCTAGGATTGGCATCTTGTTTTTGTGAACATAAGTCACAATTAAATGTGAGTTATAGTTCTTATCAAAAAAATAAAATAAAATAAAACAATTGTGGGTTTTAATTAACTCATTTGGTAGTCTCTTTTTGTAGAATAAGTGATCTACCGACAGCAAAAACTATCTAACGATAACGAACAATTATTAAGAGTGTACGTCATAAGTTCAAACTATATTTCAAAAAAAAAAAGAGTCACAATTAAATTAAATAACTGAACCTTTCATTTTCAAATAGATAAGATTTTTATGTACATCTCAACTATTAAGAACCATGAAGATGTACAATGGAATCTCCCTCACTAATGCAATTTTTAATATATTTTTATTATTCTATTGAAAATGGAATTTGTAGGTGTTTTTCTTTTTTTTGGCCCACTTAAACCCTGTTGTGCATGGCATTGGACCACCCCAACACTAGGTGAGACATACCACTGATTGAACCTACAACGTCAAACTTGCAATGTGATAAGTTGGGAGGAATTCCTACCATCAGACCACCGTTTGGTGTGGTTTTGGCATTAATTTCATTGTAAGATGAAGACTTGCTATAGATTGGTCATAAGAAGGACCATTGAAATTGTTGTTTACCAAAGAAAAGATTAATTTATGGTGTCACTCACATCTTATGAGTTGGGTAGAGAACAATGCTTAGATAGAGTGCCATAAGTCAAAATCTTGCCATTGCTAAGATTGACTAACTTGTTATTGTGAAGTAAAAACTAATAACAAACAAATCAAGTCAAATAAGCTAAGGCCAAACAACAAGGGCAGAGGTAAATTTTATGAATACATTACTTCTTAATAGTCCAATATTCATAACCATAAAGCAAAGCTAGTCATATATTAGTCTTATAAAAATTTCCCTTCAACTTAATAGGTATTCTATGATTGTACAAAACTTCTGAGATATTTCTACATTTCATCCACCCTGTCCTTATCCTATAATTCAAATCCTCATCAATCTTTCTATATTTATGAATTATTGATCTAAGATTTCGTCACTCTTTAGTATCTCTTAACCATCAAGTCTTATCGAAAGCCTTTAAATTCTAGAGCGCTTCGCCAAAATTCTAATATGGCATTAACTTCACTTCTAATTTTATCCCATAAAACTATATCATAAGCAAAAGGCATACACCAAGGGCTTCCTATTAAATTGACTTAGTGAGCTCATCCATCACCATTAAAAGAGATATGGTCTTAATGTTGATCCTTGATACAAACATATAGTGATAGGAAATTCACTTGTGATTCTTCCAGTTGTTCTCACACTAATTACAACTTCATCATTTATATCCTTAACCAACTTAATATACTTCAGATGAACTCCTTTCTTTTCCAAAACCCACCACTTAATCCTTTTAAGGATCGTATCATTGCTTTCTCTAAATCAATGAAAACCATATTAAAATTTTTACAAGCCTCTATGTATATTTCCATTAAACATCTAAATAAGAAAATAGCTTCACGGGTAGTTTGTTTTGGCATAAAACTAAATTGATTCTCCGATATTGTTGTTTCATGTCTTAACCTATACTCGATCACTTTTTTTTCCAAAGTTTTATAGTGTGGCTCAGAAGTTTAATTTCATAGTAATTTGTACAGTTTTGAATCTCCCTTGTTCTTGTAAATAGATATTAAAGTACTTATTATCCTCCACTCAGAAAGCATTTTGATACTTATCCGCTCAAAATCCACCAAAGCAGGACCAAGTGCCTCATGAGAGATACCCTTGACACTTAAATTCAGCACCACATGATAAATTCCAATGTGAATGAATGTGCACCATTGCCATAGTTAGAAGAAGATATAGGACCTATGCAAGAGCATTAACATCAGCCTCATAACGATGTCTTAGTAAAAATTCTAGCTAAAATTTTCGTATTTGCTATTCTAATTAACATATTGTTTGTTTTTTTTAATTATTATTCGCCTTATTACATTGATGGTTAACTATGATTTTGGGGGAAGTCCAGTTCAGAACTCTTGTCAAATGGGTCACTAGTTGGATGCTAGCTACCACTGTGTTTTCTTGAAGCAACGATAGATCAACATACTCACTACATAAAATTGTCTATCGTAACTTTCCAAAAGAACAAGTCCACATAAATAAAATCACCCTTATAGGCGCTCTTTATCTTTGACAAAATTAGTTATTTTAGATTCTCCAATTGAATTCAACTATGCTAAAGTAAGGATCAATGCAACAAAAAGATCGAATAGGTTCCACCAAATCTGAAATCTCCAATAGGCAAGGTTCCTCTGAGTTAAGCAGTGCAAGGAGCTATTTGTAAACTCGATAACCATCAAGGCTTTCAGTGATAAGTAGGCTGCCATCCGTAGTTGATCACCCAGAGAGGAAGCTGGTCTCTGCAAGCCACCATAACTGCTCCATTGCTGTCTATAATAACAATCCCAAAGCTCACTCTGTTGGTTGCAATGAAAGATGTCGGTGCCATGTTCATCTTAAAATGATTTGTCTCTATTCTCCATTGAGCATTTCTTTTACATCCATATAGCCACGAAAAATATCTTCGGATCCAGTGTGTGAAGTGTTTGCAACACTTTTCCCACCAGTTCAATGAAAGGCATATGCTGACCCAACGAGAGCTTTTTCAACACCCCTGATTCTAACCAACATTTTTGAGCACTGGTACATTCCCAAAGCATATTAGTTCCTTTATAATGCCTCATAATACAAATGAGCACAAAAACAACCATTTTTATTTAATTTCTGAAACACCTTGTCTTCCATACCCATACTGATCCAAGCTGAGAACACCACCACAAAGAAATTAGTCCAATTTTGAACAGGCCTCAAATGGATTCCAATGACTAATACCATAAATCACCTCCATATATTCAAATTTCAAACATCATAGCATCTTTATTTGCAACTAGCTAGAACAGCTTAAGAAATAAAGGAACCAAATGACTAATACCACTCCAAGCATCATGCCAAAACCATCCCTACTTTATATCCAACAAAACTATACAAAGAGTCTCACCCTGCACTGATGGCCTTCCCAACTTCCAACTCATGTGTTGTGCAGACAGAATTAGAAGGCTGATTGTAACTTGCTATCCTCTTTCTGAGTAGGCAAAAAAAATCAGCTTAGTATAGAATTAAAAATTAGGATTTTAGGTGACATCATAGAGGGTTTGAAGTATGTTTGGAGATGAGAATAGAAAAAGTAGAAATTTAGGTTGAAAAAAAGAGGTAAAAGTACTTGACTCTAACTGCCGGGAGGTTGGAAGAAGAAAAAGAGAAGAGAAAAAAGAAATAAAAGTTTAAAAGATTTTCTCTAACATCTGCCAAAAGAAAGAGAACATCTTTTTACACCCAAAATTTAACTCAAAGCAATGGAGCAAAAATATAATTGAAACACAATCCCTTCCAAGTAATGACACACCAACGAAATAGCTCAGTTTTATATATGGCCAAAAGGGCATAATTCCAGTTAGGAGGTTCAAAATTCAGAACCAATAAAGGTAAAATAGAGCTCACATGTGTTGGAAAACTTTTCAAGCATTAATGCTCTCAGTACACCCCAGCTAAAATCACTCATACTTGAAAAAAAAATCAAGTTGGGGGAAAGGACTCAACTCAACTTCAAATAACAAATTAGATGACTCATTCTGTTACCATCATCACCAAATACTGGTTAACAACTAAATATATCAAACAATAGGTAGAAACTAAACAAAGAAATTCTATTTCCAGAAAATATGAGGAAAGAATATCTGTTTTGTTCAATGCTTATCATGGCATGGGCAAGTTACCACCAGGGAGCACTGCCAACCTTTTTTAACAGTTTGTAGGTTTGCATGCCCCCAAAAAAAAAAAAATAAATAAAGAAACTGAAAATGGATGGCTTATGCTGTTTTTTAAAAAGAAATATGCTAAAAAGAATGAAAGTTCAAAAACGTGTATAAAACACCTTTGAATGTTTAGACCCCCAAATAACAACTTAATCAATTCAAGCAATATGTCATAACAACTAGTGTGCGGAAACTTAACATATGCTATCATACGAAATTGATTAAATACTATCTAAGCCATAACAAAATAAAATCCACAGCAGATAATTTAAAGGCAAAGATAGAGGAAGGAAGATGCAAACACAAAGACAACACGCGATGTGTTATCGAAGAGGAAACCGAAGTCCTCGGCGAAAAACCTCTCCGCCGCCCTCCAAGCGGTAATCAATCCACTAGAAAATATAGTTGGGATACAAGGACAGCAATAGACCCTCCAAGCCTAATCTACCCAGTGCACCTAAGCCCTCCAAGCTTCTTGCTCCAACGAGGTTGCGCCGAACCTTTTTCTTTTCTAGCTTTCCGGATTCCGCTACTAGACCGTAGCATCAACCAATGAAGATTGGTTCCTTCCTAACTGCTTCCCAGAAATCCAAACAGCAGACTCACAAAGATGATGATGGTGAGAACCTGGTTTGGTATAATGCCTCTCAAGGATTTAACAATGGAGAGGAAGAGAGTTGAGGAATTTGAAGAGATTCTAAGGTAGAGATTGTGGGTGAAACAATCTGGTTTTTCTTTAGGGTTTCTCTCTCAAAATTCTCTCTGGAAGCTCTCTTTCAATCGTGGGTAATAGGGGTATTTATACTGGAGTGGAGAGGAATGTGAAACGTCAGAATTCTACAAAACAGGGGTGGCTCGCGGCTTGACCTCGCGGCTTGACTAAGTCGCGAGATCCAGTCGCGAGATAACCGTATGGCCAGTTGTCCTGTTTTGTCCTGTAGTGCTCCAGCTAGCAGACTGTTCACCTTCCAGCATGCTTGGCACGTGAGGTTGCTTCTGGCGGCTTGAAGCCGCGAGTCACCCGCGAGACCCAGCCGCGACACTCTGTTTCTTGCACACTCTTGAGCAAACTTCACTCTATCTCACTCACTACCCTTACATCAAACCCACCTAAATACAGGGTTACTAAATGCTGAATTACAAGCAAATTTGGCACGAAATAAAGCCAATTAGATGGTTGAATAAATTCAACCTTACAATCTCCCCCTTTGGCTATTCCGTGACAAAACCCTAAAACAGACTCTAGACTTAACATGTGAGTTGGGAACAGTTGAACAAAACTCACTCACACCTAACTCTAGAAGCTGTGAAGCACTTGAATCATATGATCATAATACTCCTGAAACACAACAATACACCATGATCATTGTAAGCAGAAAATTATAAAATGCATATGAAACAGGCAATATTTGATCAAGCAAAGATGGAGTTATGAAACAAACCATGGCTTGATCAACCAATTGAACACCACAAGGTAGTGATCACAGTGCTCATCCACACTTGGAATGAACACAAGGACATACAAGTTAACAAGCACAAGGCAAGACACTTGTATGCACAACACTCAACTAATGCATATCACACAAGGCATATGCATCTAGGAACAATCCTACAAGGGCACAAGAGTGACAGTACATAAACCAAAATGCATAACATTTAGATTAAAGTACTGATTTCAACATAGTATAAAGGCTGCACTAGGCAAGGTACAAACCATAAAGCCTACAAACATGCAAAAGACATAAACCCTAAAAGCTTACATAAGCACATGGGTACAAAACCAAACATCCTGAATAACATCATCAAAATATATTAAACTTTAAACCAAGAGTATAAGTTAAGAGTTAGAAACAATACACCAAAAAAACATAGTGTATCAAACCCATAAACCACTAAAAGTACTTAAAACATGACTCCCCCTCAACACATTACTCCCCCTTAAGGGCTGCTCTTCTGCTTCTCAGTCCATCCTCAACAGAAACATCTCCCCCTTTTTGTCAGGAATGGCCAAATGGTCAGTGTTCAGGCTGAGTGGTGAAGCTGTCAAGTTTTGCAGACAAAACATCAATCTGATCCTGCATAGCTTTCATCCTCTCAGAGTGCTCAGTCTGGACTTCTCTGATCCCATCAAGTCTTTCCAGAATGATTTGGAAAGCATCTGGAGGAGTATCTGAAGAAGTTGATGCTCTGGGTCTTTTGCCACTCCTCCTGGGTGTTGAGGTTGATGGATGCCCGGCTGCCTCTGCTTCAGTCTCCATTGGGACACCTTCTCCTTCATCACCTTCATCTTCTTCTCCTGGAAGTCTAACACTTATCCTTTTGCAGGTAAGCCTGTTAATTGCAGAAGGTGTGGACATGGGACTGATGTCTTGTGGGATAGGAACACCCTTCCTTCTAAAAATCCTCATAAGCAAACTGGGAAAGATCAGTTTTGGTCTAGAGGTTGTTCTTGTCTCATCCACAATGATGTCATATATGTGGGAACTTATGTCTATGAAGTTCTTTTCTTTGAGATCCATCAGAAAGATTGCTCTAGCACAATTGATGGTAGTCAACTTCTTAATGGGATAGAGGTTAAACATCATGATGATTGTTAGGCACCTCATGTCCACTGGAAAGGCAGTGGTATTCAAACATTTTCCTTCTCTCTGCCCCCCTATCCTTTGTTGAACTGTTTCAATGGATACACTCCTATCCTTGTAGTTGATAAACTCCTCATCATCTAATCCTTCAAGTCCTAGTGCCTCATCTATGACATGAGCATCTACAATGAATTCTTTCCCTCTAACCCAGCAGCTTAACTCATTCTCCTTTATCACAGCATTTGAGTAAAATTCCCTAATCAGGGGTTCACAAACTACAGGGAAATCACTCAGAAGTTTTTCCCATCCTCTACCTTCAAAACAACTGGGGATAAAGGTTTGTCTTAAATCCTCCAAATCAACAAATCTCTCTTGAATAATTCCTGCACTCAAGAAGTTATCCCTGTATCTCTCAAAGTGATGAACTGACCTAAAAAGCTTAGAGTCCATTTTCAACCTTTTGTCAGCCTTCTTCGCAGTAGTTTTCTTCTTAGGAGGCGAGGGAGCCATCTGTGATCAATCAGAAGAGGCCACAACAATACAGAGCAATATACGTGTAAAACAAGTTAGTCTCATGTAATTATCAAAGAGATATCATCCATACAACTGAACTTGAAGCATTTAAACACAGGCTATTTAGATCAATCACATGGAAAAGCAAGCCTAAGATAGGAAATACACATAACAGCATCAGATATAGAAACTAACTTAAAGGCAGTTATATGTCAATGAGACAAAAACTGAAAATGATATGACACATAAACAATATTGTGAAGCACACATATGCTCCCAAAAGATTAACACAAAAGAGCAGGCATATTTAGCACATTAAACTCACAACCCCAAAAAAAATTGAAACAACTCAACAGCTCAAAGATCAGTGAAAATCAAAGAATCACATAGCTAAGCACAGAATGAAGAGTAATAGTGAAACAACTAAGAACAAATCATATTCTAGCAGCAGCATCCGCAATCTAAGCGTGAACAAGGAGCAAATTCCGAAACACAAACCCATTTCTAAAACACAAATATATGCGAAAGATCAAAGGGAAAAACACAAAATCAAGTAGAAAAGAGTGGCAGAACAGAAACCCCATACCTGTGACTTGAAGATTTTGAGCTACAAGTATGCAACAATGGAGATTGGAAATGGGAGCACGGAGTGTTTGGGAGGGAGAAGATGAACAGTCACAAATATTCGAGGGAAAACTGAAACAAGTTTTAAAACTGCCCTTATTTCTGCAAAACACGCGATTTTCGCGACTGGATTAAGTCGCCACACAGTCGCCAGCTCAAGCCGCCAAAACACACAAGACCAAAAATTTAAAAAAAAATTTTCTAAGTGTTTTTCGCGACTGGAAGGTCTACCCGCGAGTGAGTCGCGAGCTGAGCCGCGAAAATCTCTGAGTAACCTCGCGACTGGACCTTCCACTCGCGAACAAGTCGCCAGAAATTACCAGCGAAGGTGCGACTGAGGCTCGCGACTTGACATACCCGCGACTGAGCCGCCAAAACAAAGCAAAACAGGATTTTTGAAATTTTCAGATTTTTCAAGCAAAATACTTTCCAAAAACACCTAAAATACTCAAAAATCTTTTTGTGCTTGAATTAACAAAGATTGAGCATGTGAAAACACATTTCATCAAGTACAATCACACAAATGAATATGGCATTTATTGAACATAAACTTGTGTGTTGTGAGTGGATATCAACAATGAGATAGTCCTTCGTCTAATGTGAAGCTTCAATGATCAATTCAACCAAGGCATACACAATTAGCACTAGATCATGTGACCCATCTCAATTATAGAAATATGTATATATGACCTCCCACATAAACTTGATAACATGATTTGGAGCTTTACATTTGACTCCACTTTCAATCATAACATTTGATCTTTTTGATCTTTTGAGTCAATCACCTCTCATTGTGAGAGTGATATTTGATATTTCACTTTAATGAATAAGCCTTTGGCTTTTTGAATAAACATTCACTTCAATATAAGGTCGCTTACCCTTTTTCCTAGTCAAATACTAGAGTGTGCGACAGGCTTTTGCAGCTCAATATCTCTTTTCATTTGGAGATTTACAATTGGAGAGCTCCTTTTAGCAAAACAAAAATAAAGAGTGGGAAGATATATAGACACAAGTCTATGCAAGTCTCAAGATCAACAAAACCATTCACTAATCATTCATGACAAGTTTGAAGATCTATTTACAACAATCACAAAGATTTCAAGATTTTTCCCACAGTGATATAAGTGCATAAATACAAGCAATGCTCGAAAATGCACAAAGCCATTAGCACAAAGGTACAAGGCAAAACAAGTTTTGAGACAAAAACTCAACAAAGTCAATCAAGCTTTTTGATTTTCTATTTTTTTTATGTGATTTTTGGATTTTTTGACACAAGAAACAAAAAGATCGATAAGACAAAATTAAAGAAATGTACAAAAAGACACACAAACAACCAATCAGCAAAAATAGCAAGCAAAACAATCAAACATAGTCACATAGCATAGGAAGTATTGATGCATGGACATGTTGTAATGTTTATGCATGAGTACCCTTATTCACCCTCACGTCACTTGCGTTTGGGGTGATTTCCTTATAGGATTGGGTACGGGAGTTAGGGCTTTCAAACCTTCGTGAGAAGCTTTCCAAGCAGTTGGTGAATGCACCAATCATCTTCATCACGTTCATCATTCCGGGATCACCATTCTGATCTCTAGATTGATCTCCAGCCCAACTTCTTCTCTCATTTCTAGGTCCTCCTGACCTTTGAGGGGTTGCACTATTCTTTGCTCTCAGCTTTTGGCAATTTGGTCGAGTATGCCCTTGAAGTCCGCAGTAGTGGCACACATAAGTTCCTCTAGAACCTCTTTGTGGTCGAGGACGTGACTTGGCACGAGATTTAGATCTGTCTGTAAACTGATTGCGAGGATTTAACATCCGTTGGTTCACCAAATTCTTCTTCTCCTCCACCTCGAGCTTCTCACCAGTAAGGTTAGCTACAACTGGAGCTTCAGCCTTTACAAACTTCACTCCTTTACTAACATTTCCAGACGAACTACCTCCTCCGGTATATCCCAATCCGGATTTGTCTGAGAAGCTCTTTTGAGATGATATAACATCATCTAGCTTCTTGGTGGTAACCCTCTCTACTTTAGCATTAGCTTGCACAACCTCACTCTCAAGAAACCTTACTTTTGTGTAAGTTTCGGACAACTCTCCATTCAGAGTTTCTATCTCACACTTGGCCTCCCTATATCGGATTAGGAGACTTTTGTAGTCCTCCTCAGCCTTCTTCATTTTTCTCACAGCAGCCTTGGCCACCCTTGTGTATTCCCCGGACTTCTCCAAAAGTAAGTTATAATTCTCCTAAAGATTCGCGTTGCTTCCATCTACTTCAGCATCCGATTCTTCAACAATTCCTAGTGATTCATCATCACTATGTTCTCCAAGGTCTTGCACAAGCAGATTCAGTTCATCTGACGACTCAACATGAGCAATAGTCATAAAAGCCGAATAGTTCCCCTCTCCATCACAGCTCTCTTCAGACTCTGAGTCAGACGAATCCGAGTCACTCAAGGTCGTGGCATACACTTTACCTTTCGATTTCAAATAATTCGGACATTCCTTTTTGAAGTGTCCATGCCCGTTACATTCGAAACAAGTGACACCTTGTATAGGTTGGGATTCTTTTCCATCTTTCCTTTTGAATTCCCTTTTCTCCCTTCCAGAACTTTGGAATTTTCTTTTATCATCAAATTTGCCATTATTTTTGAATTTCAAAAACTTTTTGAAATTCTTGACAAGGTATGCAACATCTTTGTCAACCACATCTTCTCCCGATGAGTCTTGATCTTCTACCTTCTCATTAATGGTCTTTAGAGCAAGAGATTTACTCTTCCGTTGATTGGGCAGCGACATCTCATAAGTCTGCAGAGAACCCACCAGCTCTTGCACTTTGATGTCATCAAGGTCCTTGCTCTCTTCTATTGCTGTCACTTTAGCTCGAAAACTTTCCGGCAATGATCGAAGGATCTTTCTTACAATCTTCGAGTCCTCCGTTTTCTCCCCCAAGTTGAACTTGCTGACAACCACTTCATTTAACTTCCCATAGAAAGAGTCAAAAGACTCATCCTCACTCATTTTGAGCTCCTCAAACCGAGTGGTCAGCATTTGTAACTTGGTGTCTTTCACTTTATTTGTGCCTTCATAGGTAGTTTCCAAAATCTCCCATGCTTCTTTGGCCACGGTAATATGAGAAATCCTGTGAAATTCATCTGGAGACACACCACAGAAAATAGCATTGAGTGCTTTACTGTTAGCATTAGATGCAGCAAGTGCTGCCTTATCCCATGTGGATTTTGCTGCCTCTGGTTTGGTCCAACCAATCTCAACAGCATCCCAAACGGATTCATCAATAGAACACAGAAAAGCTCTCATTCGAACCTTCCAAAAAGCATAATTACTACCATCAAAATATGAAGGTGCATTTAGGGATTGAGACCTATCCATCTCAAAAGGGAGTCAAGGATCACACAATGGTAATGAAACCAATATCAGTGTACCCGCTCTGATACCAATTGAAAGTTCAAAAACGTGTATAAAACACCTTTGAATGTTTAGACCCCCAAATAACAACTTAATCAATTCAAGCAATATGTCATAACAACTAGTGTGCGGAAACTTAACATATGCTATCATACGAAATTGATTAAATACTATCTAAGCCATAACAAAATAAAATCCACAGCAGATAATTTAAAGGCAAAGATAGAGGAAGGAAGATGCAAACACAAAGACAACACGCGATGTGTTATCGAAGAGGAAACCGAAGTCCTCGGCGAAAAACCTCTCCGCCGCCCTCCAAACGGTAATCAATCCACTAGAAAATATAGTTGGGATACAAGGACAGCAATAGACCCTCCAAGCCTAATCTACCCAGTGCACCTAAGCCCTCCAAGCTTCTTGCTCCAACGAGGTTGCGCCGAACCTTTTTCTTTTCTAGCTTTCCGGATTCCGCTACTAGACCATAGCATCAACCAATGAAGATTGGTTCCTTCCTAACTGCTTCCCAGAAATCCAAACAGCAGACTCACAATGATGATAATGGTGAGAACCTGGTTTGGTATAAAGCCTCTCAAGGATTTAACAATGGAGAGGAAGAGAGTTGAGGAATTTGAAGAGATTCTAAGGTAGAGATTGTGAGTGAAAAAATCTGGTTTTTCTTTAGGGTTTCTCTCTCAAAATTCTCTCTGGAAGCTCTCTTTCAATCGTGGGTAATAGGGGTATTTATACTGGAGTGGAGAGGAATGTGAAACGTCAGAATTCTACAAAACAGGGGTGGCTCGCGGCTTGACCTCGCGGCTTGACTAAGTCGTGAGATCCAGTCGCGAGATAACCGTATGGCCAGTTGTCCTGTTTTGTCCTGTAGTGCTCCAGCTAGCAGACTGTTCACCTTCCAGCATGCTTGGCACGTGAGGTTGCTTCTAGCGGCTTGAAGCCGCGAGTCACCCGCGAGACCCAGCCGCGACACTCTGTTTTCTTGCACACTCTTGAGCAAACTTCACTCTATCTCACTCACTACCCTTACATCAAACCCACCTAAATACAGGGTTACTAAATGCTGAATTACAAGCAAATTTGGCACGGAATAAAGCCAATTAGATGGTTGAATAAATTCAACCTTACAAAGAATTATTGATTTTACTACAAAAGATTTATAAATTGAAATGACAAATTTGATTCAATAATAAATTAATATTTGAATAACTTCTTAAGTAATTAGTAACAAGTGTGTAGGCTGATGTAACTATATTAAAAAAAAGTTTGTAAAACTAATTAATGAAATAAAATTTATCATCTATTGTTTGTTTGTTTTTTACTTATTTGGTTAATTTTTAGCTTTAAGTTTTTATGTACAAATTTTTAAAACCTCACATTTTTTATATTTCAAAATACAATTATATTTTAACACACTTTAACAAAAAGCAATCAGCAAAAAGTTAAAATAAGCTTATGCTAAACACACTTTAACAAAAAGCAATCAGCAAAAAGTTAAAATAAGCACTGCCTCTAATAGGACTAGAACCCTAGAAGTTACCTGTGATTGATAAACACTTTTTGCAACTAACAGAAGACCAAAATCACATCAAATGTTTTTCTTTTTCCTCTTTCAATATATCCAATGATCAACATACTCAAATTAAACAGTGTTGACAAATGAACAGACAAGTTCATTTGCTTTTGTTCTCAGGCTGTGTTTCTATGGATCCATCCTCTAGAGTTCTTAAGAGAACTCCATCATAAAATTTCTGAAATCCTATCCATCCATATTGAAATAAGTGAACTAAATTTCGTCACATCAGCAACATTTAAACAAACATTGACTATCACCATTTTGGTTCAATTTAAATTATTGACGATGTGGCAAAAAAAATCTAACCTGCCCATTTCAAAAGGTTTTGTGGGGGGTAAAACATAAGTACATTACATTTCCCAACTAAATTAAAACACATTACACTAGTTATGCTTCATTAGTCAATACAACCTTGTGTTTGAATTTAATTGAGGAATCTAATGTAGCGTACATAAGTAACTGTACCTATTTTTAGTCTATCATACGAATTTTGAAGATTGTTTGAGACCCATCTTACACAAGTAGTAAAGTAAATCTGCAGACAACATATTCAATCATGTCAGATGAACTACAAAAAAAGACACACAGTTTAAGCAACGACTAAGAGCCTGTTTGGTTTAAGTGTTTCCGTAACTCAATTCTCAGTTTCCATAATTTATAACTCAAAAATGGTGGGACCCATAGCAAAAAGGTTGTTTGGCCAAACAATAACTCTGTTTCTATCACTCAATTCTCTAATTTTTAAGTTATGAGTTATGAAAACTGAAAACAACAAAAGGCTGTTTTCAGTTTTCATAACTCATAACTCAATGACATTTCTGTAAATAAACACACGAGAGACTCACAGTCATAACTTTTGACCACCTTTTAACTTTTTTTTTTTTTTGGGTTGGCGTTGGCTGTTCGTTCTTTTTTTTTTTTTTTTTTTTACTGGTTTGTCTGTTTTGTTCTATTCTTTTTTTTTTTTTTTCTTTAGTACCTAGACTCACCAAATTTAGTGAAAAAAAAACCCAGACCCAAAACAGCCAACCGAGGAGAAAAAAAAAAAAAAAAGCTGCTAGTGGAAAAAAAAAAAAAAAAAAACTGCACTGTGACAGGCGTGGCCTCCAAATAATGTGATAAATAGTGTACGATGAAAACTAAGTGATGAAAGTAAATGGATGTAAAAAATTAAGTGATGAGTGATGAAAATTGAGTGACGAAAAAGACTTACACAAACAGACCAAAGACACCTTAGTTTTTCGTAATGAAAATGGTTTATGTTACAGTTCCCTATGATTCTTTTTTTCTCATAAATAGTACATGAATTATTTACTTAAGTTGTTCCACACTGTTTCACAGCCTTGACTTGATACTGGAAAGACTAAAAAGCCCCTAAAATGCCACACACAGAGAGAGAGAAGCGGACCTTGTGGATGCCGGAGACGTGGAGGACGGAAACGGCGGCGGTGGCAGTGGCGCCGACGAAGAGGGAGGCGACGGAGAAGGCTTTGAAAGGCATGAAGTGGGAGTCGCCGGCGTGGCCTCTTCTGAAAGAAGATATGGCCCATCCCAACTGAGCAGCACTAGCTAGGGCCCACCAGATGTGGCTGTAGGTCTCAGTCCCAGTCCCACCACCACCGGCACCGCCGCCTTCGTTCTCCTCCATCTGCGATCCAACTTCAACTTTGCCCTCTCCAGCTTTAGCTCTTGCAGTTGCAGAGAGTCTTGCTCTGCCCCCATCTCTCGTTTCAGTAGACTATCTAAAATTTGTTGTACATTCTTTGCTTTTCCTTTCTCTGCATGGGCTTAACTTGGGGGATGGGGTCTGTCTTTTTTGTTAATGGGCTTTACATAGATGAACTAATGTGTGGGTATGATAATGACACCATCTGCATTGTAAAACAACCAGCCCATTAATTCAACCAAAAAAAAAAAAAACCAAACCAGCCCGTTAACTCACGAAAGTATCTAAAACCCACCAAGCCCATCGATTTAAAATTGCAGTATCTAATTTTACCTAAATTTCAATTTTGTTGTGTAATTTCAAATTCGTTTAATTCAGTCCCCTCTCTCTAAAACAACGTTGTCTTGTGTTTTTCTTTTTTCACGTTTCCCTCTCTCTTTATTTCACCCTTAATTTTAAGGAAAGAATTCTTGGGCCAAAACATTCTTTACATTCTTGTCTATTTGTAAGACTTCCTATTTCATTACTTATGTGGTAAGGAATAATCTTTTCTTCCACTCTAGGAATAGCCTTTTTTTTTTCCACACCAAGGAAACCAAAAAAAAAAGAAACCAATTTAGTTTTTCTTTCTTTAACAAAAAAACCAATTAACTTTTCAAGTTATGATAGGAATTTAAGGCATTTCACAAAAATCTCCACTTTATCTCAAATTCTATCACCATTTTTTTTTTTCCTTTTGAGATAGCTCCAACTTAATCAAAGAAAACCTTTTCTTGAAAAAAAAAAACACCACTTAAATAGCTTAACCCATACTCATGCACACTTTGACTACAAACTTGTACCAAATATAATCTTCTCTCAAATTCCATCAGGACCTACCGGTACTATATATCTCATAATTCATACAAGAAATAATCCAATAAATCAACTCAGCTCTAATACCACTAATTGAATCCTAATTTAGTCTTACTTGAATTAAGAAAATCAACTAACAATTTTAATCAATCAAAAACTTTATCACAACAGTCACCGTGTCAAGATGTCAATCACACACATAATCATAGAATTAGGAAAATCATTTATTCTCAAAAGGAAAAATCATGGGACAAATTCCAAATAAATTCACTATTATAAAATAAATTACAATATCTTCTCAAGATTATGCCTAACTTGAGATCTACGCCAAATACAATGCACCTTCTCTTTAGAAAATAATAGAACTCACTTAAGAATCACTCACCTTGGATACAACAATTTTTATGGTTGTAGCACCCCAAAAATATTTCCCTAGAGAAAACCTAAAATTTATCTACCTTTCTTTTGATTTCATGCTCAATTTTAAGATTGTCTCCTCTCCCTAAAGGGGAGGTCCCTTGGGCCAAAGTTGTCAAATCATTTGCTACATACACTATATATCTATTTATAAGACTTTAATTCCTAAACATGGTAGACAAGCTGAAATAAATTATGTCTTTGACAATGAAGAGGTTTACATTCTATTCCAAGGAATAGCCGCCTTTCCTTTCACACAAAGGAAACCCAAAAAATAACCAAATTAATATTTTCTTTTTCAAGTAGAAAACCGAATTAGTTTTCCAAGTCACAATAAGAATTTGAGGCAATTTCCCAAGAAGTGCAGCCCTATAAAAGTTTTGGAAGTCTAATTGCATTTTACACTTGAATTTAATAGTTTTTTTTTTTTTAAAAATGTTGAATATAATTTAAATTTGGGTTAACTATAGAAATTCACCCTAAACCATTGGGGTACTTGTTTGCAACACAAACTATAAAAGCTCATGATCAATTCCCTAGTAGAATCAAACCTAACTATTTGTACCCCATAGTTCATCTTGCTGTTAATTAACTTTAGTAGTCACATGCCTTGAATGTGATTATTAGAAAATGAGATGACAACCCTTTTACATTTAGATTACCAAATTGTCGACCTACTATTATTTATCCTTAATCTTAATCTAATAGTAATGTAGAGTGCACACCTAAACTCTTAAATTCAATCTAAAAAAAGATTCACGCTAATCAACAAGCTTAGGCTGAAGGCTAACATGAAATCGATGAGGCTAAAACACAACGAAGTACAATGGGTATTTTGGAGATTTTAAGGGTACTTATTTTCATATTAGAGATTTACGAGGGGCTTGGTTATTTTAGAGGTATGGGAGGTGGATTTCAGTCACTTTAAAGGTTTTTTTTTTTTTTTTTTTGGATTATTGGTTCATTTTGGATGTTTCACGCATTTTTGGGGGGGGGGGGTGATATTTTGATAATTTTGGAGGTTTTGAGAGTATAATGGTTATCTGGGAGACATTTGGGTGGGAACTTTAGTCAATTTGGGAGTTTCAAGTTAATTTTGGTGATTTGGAGAGATGGTACTTTTGGCCATTTTGTAGATTTTGAGGGTATTTTGGTTAAATTTAGATTTGGTAGGCATCTTGGTCAATTTGAAGAGTTTAGACTTTAGAGGTAGTTTTGTCATTTTGGAGATTTTAGGGGCATTTAAATCACTTTTGGAGGTATTGGAGATATTCAGTCAATTTAGAGGTCTTAAGGGTATTTTGGAGGCCGGTTTTGATGCTATTTTTGGAAACATTTGGATATTTTGATCATTTTAGAGAATTTAGATTTTTTTTTTTTTTTTTTTTTTTTTGCCGTTCCAAAGATTTTGGGATTTTTTTGTCATCTAAGAGGTATTGGGGTACTACAATCGTGTTGAAGGTTTGAATATTTTGATAATTTTTCTTATGTTTTGGTGTAATATTGTGGTAATTTTTTCTAATGATATTTTGATCATATTTTGAAGTATTGGGTGTAATGCAGTCATCTTATCTAATAATATAATTACAAGCTATGGCATGAACGTTCTTGTCATTTAGATAAATTATTACATTGTACTACAGGATTATCACCATGAGCTAATCATAGTAATGTCAATCTCTGGATAATCTTATATTACCGAAATGTTATGCACAAATAAACAAACTAAATGGAGTAATATGCCACATTTTCATAATCTTGTTGTAATGTTCACAACATTCTATGAACCAAAGAGCCCAGCGAATTGGCTATATATGAAATGGAAAGATTTTTGAAGCATACAAGAATAATGATATTAGCGTACATGTCATAGAATTCCATGTGATAACTCACGAGCATAGAGGTTTATTTGCTGAAAAATGAAAATACAGATTCTCCAGTCCATAATGTTTTGAAACAACTATAACAATCTTACAACATGAATAAATTTGGTAAACTAGCTAGAAGCCAAGCATATTATTACAAACTTCAGATGCATCTGATCTAAAGCAATCAGAAGCAAAGCACACCAAGTCTCCAACAAACACACACTGAACCACAGATGTTCAACGAAGAGAGACAAAAGGCCTAAGGAAACTCCGGAAAGCCAAAAACAGGTCCAGAATTCTAGCGACAGTTATACCGTTTCGCCAAAAATCGCGAAGATATTGACTTTTAAGGGATGCCATGAGTTTGCTTCAATAACCCATATAGTGCTCATTAATCTATTCACTGATATCATGGTAACAGGAATGATTACCTTCCACAATTTGATGGCAAAGTTTGTTGATCAGATTAACCACTGCCTCATCTCTACCTAGCCAGTTATCAAGAAACTTTTTCTCAACAAGCAGATCCACATCTTTTTCAGTTTTAATAAGATGATCTAATAGCACAATGTAATTACAGATATAAGTTTCATATGGTTAATGACATTGCTCAAAGGCCATGAAGTTTTTGATGACACGATTAGTTGTCCCCTACTGTATAGGATGGGATTTTCAAGACAGCCTCCATGTTCTCCATGTTGGGTTTTGTGGAGCCTAGTTGTGTTTGATTCGGTTGACGACCCAACCCGACCTGAATAATGTTGCGTGGTTTTTAATGGGAGATTTACTAAGGCTTAGTCCATGGAGTGTCGGCCCAAGCCGGAGCGCAGGATATAGAAACCGTTTTTGGTAATTAGGGTTTAGTTGTTGTTGTTCTTGAGAGACTGAAAACACTGTAGCCACACTTTGTATTTTTTCCCTAATAATAGTGAAATCCCTACAATTTCATGGACGTAGGTAAATTTTCGAACCACGTAAATATTATCTTGTGCATGTGATTGTTTTCTTTAGCGTGTGTTTTCTCTATTTTTTTTTCCTCATAGGTTGGGAATTAGGGTTAATTCCCTACAACTGGTATCAGAGCCAAGTTTAGGTTTGAGTGGAGCAATGGTAGAGGAAGCAAGAAAGGCATCTGGAATAGAAAAGTTTGATTGTACAAACTTCGCATATTGGAGGATGCAAATTGAAGATTATCTCTATGGGAGGAAATTACATCTGCCTCTTTTGGGGACAAAACCTGAGACTATGAAGGTTGAGAAATTGGCTCTTCTTAACAGTAAGGTATTGGGAGTTATCAGATTAACTCTGTCTAGGCCTGTTGCACACGATGTTGTAAATGAGAAGACCGCAGCAGATCTGATGAAGGCTTTGTCTGGTATGCATGAAAAGTCATTAACAAACAATAAGGTGCATCTGATGAAGAAACTGTTCAATTTGAAGATGGTAGAGAATGCATTAATAGCATAACATTTGAACGAATTTAACACTATCACAAACCAATTGTCATTTGTAGAAATTGATTTTGATGATGAGATCTGTGCATTGATCGTTTTGGCTTCTTTGCCAAACAGTTGAGAGGCAATGAGAATGGCAGTAAGCAATTCTATAGGAAAGGAAAAACTCAAGTACAATGATATACGAGATTTAGTTCTAGCTGAGGAGATTTGCAGAAGAGATGTAGGCAAAACCTTAGGATCTGGTTCTGCTTTAAACCTTAAGACAAGAGACAGAGATAATGACAGAAATTCAAATCGAGGCAAATCAAAATCCATAAATTCTAATTGGAATAGAAGTAAATCTAGATTAGGCCAACAAGTACAATGCTAAAACTATGGGAAAACAAGTCACTTTAAGAGGCAATGCAAAAGTCCTAAGAAGAAGAATGAAGATGATTCGGCAAATGCTGTAACAGAAGAGGTACAGGATGCATTACTTCTTACAATAGACAGTCCACTTGATGATTGAGTTTTAGACTCAGGAGCTTCGTTTCATATCACTCCACACTGAGAAATCACACAGAATTATATTGTAAGTGATTTTGGTAAGGTGTATTTGGCTCATGGTTCAGCCTTGGATGTTGTAGGTATGAGAGACGTTCAGATATTGTTGCCCAATGGATTTGTTTGGTTACTGGAGAAGGTTCGACATATTCCTAACCTGAGGAGGAATCTGATTTCTGTTGGACAACTTGATGATGAAGGACATGTAATACTATTTGTTGGTGGTACTTGGAAGGTTACAAAGGGAGTTAGGGTATTGGCTCGTGAAAAGAAGACTAGTACTCTATATATGACCTCAAGTCCAAGAGATACAATTGCAGTTGTTGATACAAGTACTGATACAAGTCTATGACACCGCAAACTTGGTCACATGAGTAAGAAAGGGATGAAGATTCTGCTGTTAAAAGAAACATTACCATAATTGAAGTCCATTGATTTTGATACGTGTGAAAGTTGCATCTTAGGAAAGTAAAAAAATGTGAGCTTCTTGAAAACTGGCAGGACACCGAAGGTTGAAAAATTTGAATAGTACACACTGATTTGTGAGGGCCTTCTCCAGTTATATCCCTTGGAGGTTCAAGGTACTACACCACTTTTATTGATGATTCAAGCATAAAGGTATAAGTTTATTTTCTGAAAAATAAATCTGATGTATTTGAAACTTTTAAGAAGTGGAAGGCCATGGTTGAGATAGAAACAGGTTTGAAAGTAAAATGTTTGAGATCAAATAATGGAGGTGAGTACATAGATGGAGGATTCAGTGAGTATTGTTCTGCATAGGGAATTAGGATGGAGAATACCATTCCTAAAACACTACAACAGAATGGTGTGGCTGAGTGCATAAACAGAACTCTCAATGAGCGTGCTAGGAGTATGAGGTTGCATGCTGGACTACTAAAAACTTTCTAGGTTGATGCTGTTAGCACTACAGTTTACTTGATAAACCAAGGACCATCAGTTCCCATGGAGTTCAGACTTCCTGAGGAGGTTTGGAGCTATAAAGAGGTAAAGTTTTCACATTTAAAAGTTTTTGGTTGTGTTTCTTATATTCATATTGATTTTGATGCTCATAGTAAACTTGAAGCAAAATTTAAAATATGTTTTTCATTGGCTATGGTGATGAGAAATTTGACTATAGGTTTTGGGATGAACAAAAAAGGAAAATCATCAGAAGTAGAAATGTGATATTTAATGAAAAGTTTATGTAAAATGACAGGTCAACTGTAGTTTCAGATGTTACAGAGATAGATCAAAAGAAATCTGAGTTTGTCAACTTAGATGAATTGACTGAAAGTACTGTCCAGGAAAGGGGTGAAGAAGATAAGAAGAATGTAAATTCATAGGTAGATCTGAGTACACCTATAGCTGAAGTCCGCAGATCTTTCAGGAACATTAAACCTCCATAGCGTTATTCACCCTCTTTAAATTATCTCCTATAGATTGATGGTGGTAAGTCAGAGTGTTATGATGAAGCCTTGCAAGATGAGAATTCAAGCAAGTGGGAGTTAGCCATGAAGGATGAGATGGATTCCTTGTTGGGGAATTAGACATGGGAATTGACTGAATTGCCAATAGGAAAGAAGGTTTTGCACAACAAATGGGTATACAAAATAAAGAATGCGCATGATGGTAGCAAACGTTACAAGGCTAGATTAGTTGTTAAAGGATTCCAACAGAAGGAGGGCATTGACTACACAGAGATATTTTCTTTAGTTGTGAAGATATCAACAATTAGACTGGTACTAGGAATGGTGGCTATAAAAAATTTACATTTTGAGCAATTAGATGTGAAGACGGCATTCCTTCATGGTGACTTGGAGGAAGACCTTTACATGATTCAGTCAGAAGGGTTCATTGTTCAGGGACAAGAGAATCTAGTCTACAAACTAAGAAAGAGCTTGTATGCCCTAAAACAAGCTCTAAGACAGTGGTATAAGAAATTTGACAATTTTATGCATAGAATTGGGTTTAAGAGATGTGAAGCTGATCACTGTTACTATGTTAAGTTTTTTTTATAATTCTTATATCATTTTACTATTGTATGTGGATGATATGCTAATTGTAAGGTCTAGCATTGAGGAGATTAATGATCTAAAAAAGCAATTGTCAAAAAAGTTTGCAATGAAGGATTTGGGAGCTGCAAAGCAAATCCTTGGTATGAGAATCATTAGAGACAAGGCTAATGGTACATTGAAACTTTCACAATCAGAGTATGTAAAGAAAATTCTCAACAGGTTCAACATGAATGAAACTAAACTAGTGAACACGCCCTTGGGTAGTTATTTCAAACTAAGCAAAAAACAGTCACCAAAGACAAAAGAGGAAAGGGATCATATAAGCAAGGTGCCCTATGCCTTAGCTATTGGCAGCTTGATGTATGCTATGGTGTGTATAAGGCCAGACATTGCACATACAGTGGGAGTTGTGAGCAGATTCATGAGTAGGCCTAGAAAGCAGCATTGGGAGGCAGTCAAGTGGATTTTGAGATATTTGAAGGGTTCATCAGATACATGTCTTTGCTTCACAGGTGTAAGTTTAAAACTACAGGGTTATATAGATGTTGATTTTGCTAGTGATTTTGATAATAAAAAGAGTACTACTAGGTTTGTTTTTACTCTGAATGGTACAGCTATAACATGGGCTTCAAATCTACAAAAGATTGTCACTTTGTCTACTACAAAAGCTGAATATGTTGCAGCACTGAAGCTGGAAAGGAGATGATTTGGCAACATAGTTTCTTAGATGAATTGGGTAAGAAGCAAGAGATGGGCATTCTACACAGTGACAGTTAAAGTGCAATCTTTCTTGTCAAAAATTCGGCTTTTCATTCAAAGTCAAAGCATATATAGACAAAATACCACTTTATCTGTTACTTTGTTGAAAATAAGTTGGTAATATTTGAGAAGATTTGTGGATCTAAGAACCCGGCAGACATGTTGACTAAGGGTGTCACTATTGAGAAGCTGAAGCTATGTGCAACTTTAGTTGGCCTTCTAGCTTGAGGACAAGAGGATGAGTTGTAGGGATGAGAGATTGTTTTTGGAGATTGCGGTTGATGTTGATGATTGAACTAGTCTCCAAGTGGGAGATTTGTTGGGCTTTATGGAACCTAGTTGTGTTTGATTCGATTGACAACCTAAACCGACCCGACCCGAATAATGTTGCGTGGTTTTTAATGGGAGATTTACTGAGACTTAGTCCATGGAGCAGAGGCTTAGTCCATTGTGAATCCTGTGCGCAGGATATAGAAACCATTTTTGGTGATTAAGGTTTAGTTGTTGTCATTCTTGATAGACTGAAAACACTGTAGCCACACTTTGTATTTTTTCCCTGATAATAGTGAAATCCCTGCAATTCCATGAACGTAGGCAAATTGCCGAACCATGTAAATATTGTCTTGTGTGTGTGATTGTTTTCTTTGGCGTGTGTTTTCTTTTTTTTTCTTTTTTTTTTTTGGGTTGTTTCTTACAAGTTGGGAATTAGGGTTAATTCCCTACACTCCAAGCATTTGAAGCATGGCAAATAACTCAACACCATGACAAAGTTAAAAATGGTAAACATTCCAATAACCGACTATTTTGAAACTTTTTTTTTTTTTTTTGAAAATTTTTGAAACTTAATCTTAAGTAGGCGTTTATTTTTGTATTCTTTGAATTCCACTCCTGCTTTAGCCAAATTTGTTGCACAAGGTAGTCGACATTTAATTCTTTCTCCTCTTTCTGAATGTGATGGAAGGAGAAAACATCTTAGGAAATCAATTAAATGTTTGGATCGCAATATCTCACAGTAATCATTTGAAGAGACATTTTTTAAATAGGAATCTTTGCAAAAATATAAAAAGTAATCAAGGACAAGCTTATGAAAGGAATTATCCTCATCTATATCTATATATATATATATATATATATATATAAAACCGAAACTTCTGAAGCTCCCACAATTTTCCACGTTATAACAATATTTAAAAAATATATATATACTCAAAAAAAAAAAAAAAAAGACTTTTCACGCTCCATAAAACTCTTCTAAACCCGATAAACGCAAAACCCAATCTCCGCCTTCTCCTTCCTCAGACCCTATTTCTCTCGTTCCCCTTCTCCTTTCCCATTTCACCCACAACCACCTTAACTCAGCAAATAGCAATAGCACCACCACCCACAACAACTGCTACACCCAAACCACCATAATTAGACCATATCAAACCCACAACCCAAAAGCAAAAAATGATTTTAAAGATCTGCGATCACCCAAAGTTAAAGATTTGGGGAGATGATATGGGGGAGTCTGATTCTAGATGAACACTGCGAATCATCTGGCCTTTGGGGAGATGATATGGTATGTTAGGTTTGGTTTTTGATTTTGTTATTAAACTTGCTTTGCGTTGCTTTAAATATTTAGATCCCACTCCCTCCTTTTCTCAGCCTCTCCGTTTATCAAGTTCCAAAATCTACCAAAGCCTCAACTTTAAACACACCCATTTGCAATTTTCTTTGAGGATCGTCACCACTCCTCCAACCAAATCAGTGGAGGCAAATTTTGTGGTAATTTTATTTTATTTTATTTTATTATTATTTTATTTTTTTTAATTTATGCTTCCAGGCACAACCTACTTGAATACTAATTGTTTTCCTAACCCCATCACTTTTTGTATTCCAATCACGCTTAAATTTAGAAATAGTTTTGTATTGTAATATCATTTTATAATATTTATTGGCTATTCTTGGCTTTGTATTATTGAATTTTTTGTTGTTGTTGTAATTGGCTATTGTTGTTGTGTCATGTGAGAACTGAGTATTCTTTTCTATGGTTATGTATATTATGGTTGCTTTGTTGAGTATTCACACATTGAATCTAGACTACAGGAACTATATTCTTATTTTAAAATTTTTGTAATTTAGGACTTTTGATTTATATAAGTTATTATTATTTAAAAACTTTCATAAATTATTAATACTGTTTGGGTTGTTGGTTTTAATTAAGGTTGAATGATGAGAAAAAGTAGAGCATGATAGAAACCATAATAACAATAACATAAAAGACTTTCATGACATGAAAGATGCAAATAAATAGCACATCAAACAACCACATTAGTACTAACTACTAACCTCATTTGCATCAACGTAAATTCTAACTAGGAGATGTTGAAGTTGCAAATAGTAAAATCACAATGTGTCTACTAAAATTACCTCAAAGTTAAGCTAAACAGTCTATATCTTTCATATTAATCAACAACAAGAGCACAAAATTAACCTGGAAGAGATAATTTTGGGATCAGTCTAACATACAGGTCCAAACACAGATGGAACTCTTTCGACCCAAAGCCAACCCAACTTGAAAAATCATATTTTAAGAGCATCCAAAAACTCCTACAAGGATAGAGAAGAGCCAAATGTGAGAGAGTGGCATCCATGGAAACGAAAATCACAGAAACAACAACTTGTGTTTATGAAAACAAGTCCCATCCCTTATATACTACTTTCTTCTCTCCCTCCCTATAAACCAGATCATATGGAGGATCTGCCTTACAATCTACACTGCACCTACCTCTTCCAAACCTATTTTGACAATAACCTATCAACACAGAGACTAATCTTGCATCACTCAAGATATTCCTGTAGAGAAGAATTCCACAACTTTAATAGCAAAGGAATGTAATAGAAAATGATCCACAGCCATTTGTAGGTAGATTTTGATACAGCAGAAACATAAAGTCAAATTTCCATTTAAGATGTTGGGTATGATTAGGTGCACATCAATCAATCATTAGATTCATGCTTTGTTCATAATTTTTTTTTTTTATATCATGTTATCAAATTTGTCCAAGATGTGGAAGGAGTTGAACTATTGGTGTTAGTAGAGTCCAATTTAGTTCTTTCTCTTCTATTTTAAAATTTTTTTACAAGTAATGGAGGAATTATTCACTAATGGGACATGTTCTATGGATGACTTGGAGATGAAAAATAACACAAAAGTAAGAGCAAAGAATACTCAACTAAGCTAGAAGTTTTTCAAGTAGTTTTTGAGTTTCTCATTTGCTTTACTATTTTTCCTTGGCTGCTAATGTAAGTTTAGATTGAAATAATGAAAATTAGTTTATAAGAGATGGGGGAACTTTCCAAACCACCTTCTTTGAAGTTGTGGTGTAGTTGATCTGATTAGGTCATGCTATAAAGAAGTAGATAATTGTAACATTTATACATGCATAATCTGCAGAAAGAAACAACTACAAGTTTACAACATAAAGGGAAGTTAAAGGATTTGTAATGTAAATGCACAGATCCATAAGATAGTTGGAGAGGACTAGATAATCTACTAATGGTTTTCTTGCTATATTACATGAAGATTCATGTGGAGATTAAGTACATTTAATGATATTTTTGTGCAAGAAATTATTTGCAATTAAAAAGATTTATATGCAAAGTAGCAGTATGATATAAATGTTTTGGTTTACAAACTCATCACATTTAATTACCAATGCTGCTATGTTAGTGAATGCTTCAAGAACATCACAGTGAAAGAGCTTGCCAAATCCTTTTTTCTCTTAGAATAGTCCCTTAGAGTCCTTTAGTTCTTTGTTGTTGTTTCTGTTTTTTGTTGTTACCGCTGTTCATCAGCATGAACATTTTATACAATAATTTCTCCCTTACTAGGTTTGTTATTAAGGCTTAAAAGGTATTGGAAGTTTTGGTGGGGACTAAATGTTATGTGGTAAAAGATCAACTGGACCTATTATGATACTACAACGTGCATGTTATTAGCGAAACAGTCTATATGTGATTTTTGATTTGGAGAGAGCTATCTTTTATCGTTTTCCTTTTGATAAAGATAGTGGGTTTGGATGCATGGCTTATAAAGATAGTATTTTGACATTTAGCATAGTTCAAGTTTGGTTTGAATTGTGTTTGTCAGCCAAGTGCTAATGGACTAGGAAAGCTAAGGTATAAAATATATTAATATGTAGGCTAATTTTTTTAACACATTCAATAGGTTTTAATTTTATTATTTTTTTTTTTTATGATTAATAATAACTGCTTCAATAGTTTTCTGTTGCTAATGGACTAGGAAAGAATATTCAATGATTTTTTTTTAGAATAAATCATATTGTTCTTATGCAAAGTAATTTTGAGGATATTATTGGCTTCAAGGCTCTTTATTGTATGCATTTTCTTATGAGACATTTTGGCTCTATCTTTGTATTCAATATTGAAGTTAAGGTAGTTAGATGTATAGTTGAGTGATCTAGGGAGGTGGATGAAAATTGTGAGTGAATAAGATTTGTGGCAGATTCTTTCAAACATTGTGCTTTCAATTGGAGTGACTAATTGGTTGCTATAAATAGAGCTCAACTTGGACATTGATGTTGAAATATGTTTGCAGAATTTCATCTTATTTAAGTTTTTTATGTTTCTCTTTTTTAGATAATGATTCAAAATAGTTGTTTTTTCAAGTAATTTCTATTTGAAACTGAGCTAAACTACATATAGTTTTGACAATGTTTTATAGAAAGAGAATGATTGAAACTTTATTTTTAGTTTTAATATAGAGCTATATTCCATTTGCAATGAGATGTTGACTCCAATTCCATTGATGATTTACAAAAGTCCCCTGTCTATACCTATTATCAATAAGTTATTTATGAAATGTTTTCCACATTGTCATTTGACCCGTTGACAATAGATTAATAGTTTTGTACATGAGCTGTGATGCCACTTAGATTGATTACTTGTGGAACAAATTAGTCTCTTATTGGTTCTTTTAGTTTTTTTTTTTTTTTTTTTTTACCATGTGGTTGATTAATTATTTTTTTTATTTAACTAGCCCGGACTAGGGAGGTCCAAGTAGGCAAAATTATATAATTCCTCGAGGACAGAAAATGGAACCTGATTCTCTAATAGTATCAAGTCATGCAAAATATCAAAGACGTTCTCGTGGATGTTGTTTTCTTCTGGGTATCGCGTAATACACCACAAGTGCTCAATGATAAAAATAGAATCCAAAAGAATCATCTTCACGAAATCTTCCTTGCCGATTTCATGAAAGTTCTCTGCATAACAGTGACGGATCTTTAATTCTTCTTCTTGAACGCATTTTGCAAGTTCTCCCTGGGTCCTTTTAGTTCGATAACAGACGTCCAAGAAACACCTCAATTTCAATTCTTCATTTTTCTTAAAATTTTCTTTGCCATGATGGAAAGGGCCTATTGAAATTTCTTTTGGAGTTTAGGCATCTTCATTTATATTGCGGAGATTTTGGGGAACCCTGTAGATACAACACTCGGGTTGTTTGTCAGGCTCCAGGTCCCAGACTTGTGGAATGTCTATAATAGTAAAGTCTTCCAACTGGTTGTCAGGCTCCATGTCGAATAAGTTTTGCATTCACAATTCTTTGCTCAGACCGCTTGTCAGGCTCATTCACCCTTCAAATTCTTCAATTGAATCATAACATGTGAAATCTAGTGACAAACAATATGGAATAGCTGGGGTAAATAAAGTATTACCATCACTTTAGAATAGGCACCATTGCATAGGTTTCCGTCCTTAACAATAATACTACTGGCAATATATTTAACAAACGTTTCACAAAACTTGATAAAATTTAATATCCACACTTTATTCGGAAGGGTTTAGTTAACATATAACTGCTCTTACTATATTTGTCAATAAACTATATTTAAAAAGTTTTGATATCACTTTCATAAAAAATATGAAAAACTAAAAAAAAAAAAAAAAAAAAAAAAAAAAAAAATCAGTTATTATAATTCCTAAATTAATAGGGGCATTCATTAATTTTTTTCCCATTTGGAAATATAGAAGTAATTTAATGTAGGGGGAAAAAAAAAAAAAAAACCTATGTGAAAATGATAGTAGTCTTTCTAAAATTTCACGTTAATTTGTCTCCACCTTCTTACTAATGGGTTCTTAGCTAGACTATGCAACCAGTATTTAGTTATATCATCTTGGTTTCAGAATCTTAAGGGTCCGTTTGGTAATATTGTTCTAATAACGTTGTTTGCATGTATTTTCTAGAAATATGTGTGAGTAAAAGAGTGTGTAAAAATATGTGTAATGTTATTTAAACATTGAAAACTGTCGTTTAAACAATGGTAACAAACTGATCCTTAATTTTTAGAATTATATTTCTAAGAATATAGAATTTCAACGTTAGATTTGTTTAATTTTTTTTAAAGATAAATACTATATTCACAACATTTCACAATAAATCTTAAATGATAAGTTCTTATTAATTGTTACTAGTGAGTAAAAAAAAATAAAATATAAATTAAAAGTAAAACCAATAATAACTTATCACCTATTATTTATTGTGAAAGTATTCTGGACAATGGATGTAGCAATTTTCTTTGTTTCATTATTTGTAGCATTCTTATCATGTTTTGCGGTATTAAAAATTCCTATGTTAGAAGATAGATTATAACACTAAAAAATAATTGTAATTCCTACATGCATTAATTATATAAAAAATAATTGTAATTCCTACATGCATTAATTATATATACAGCTATGGATCTGGGTTCCAAAAAATTCCTTCATATTATTGATGTAACAATACCACACTAGTGCAGCAGCAGAAGTATTGAATTGTAGAACTATAAATGTTTTTTGCACCTTTACCACCAAAAAAAAAAGAGTCTTGCCGTTTTGCTGCCGCGTTCAGAAAAGGAACCCTCATGTGGATCTGGGTCCACAATCTTTCTCACGGCAATTAATGACTGAAATGGTGGGTCTCATAGTTAAAAATTGCTATTTTATTCCTTTTATAATGGGGATATCTGCCATCTAACATAATTTTCAAAGATTATTGTGTTAGTAAGTACGATTTTGACACCGTTTAAGAAACTAGCATCTTAAGTTTGTAAAACTCGAAACTCAAGTTTGTTAAACTCGAATTCGATGTTAAACTCAAGCCCCAAAGACACAAGTTCGGACTGCTGATGTGGAACAATTTATCCATGTGTGGAACTTGAGTTTCTTAGACTCAAGTTCTCTAAAACCAAAAGCATAAGATACGAAGAAGAACAGAGGAAGAAGACAAAGGAAGAAAGACGATCTGCATATCCAAAGAAGAACAGAGGAAGAGGAAGACGATTTGGAGCTTTGAAGAAGAATAAAGGAAGACAATCTAGCTGGAGAAGAGGAAGACGATTAGGCCGGAGAAGAGCAAGACGATCTGGTTGGATAAAAACAGAGCATGATCTAGCTGGAGAAGAGGAAGAAGAAGAAGAATAGACGCTGGGAAAGAAAATGGTGGAACTCGAGTCTTAAAAACTCGAGTTCCACGTGGATTTTTTTTCATGTTAGATGCCACTACTTGCAACTCGAGACTTAGAAACTCGAGTTCTATCTTGGAACTCAAGTTTTAAGAACTCAAGATGCTAGTTTGTTAAATAGTTTTGTAAACTAGACAATTAACTAAAATATTACAAAAATGATGCTAGATGCACCCAAAAAAAAAAAAAAAAAATCTTTAAGTGTTTCCATGATTATAACTATCAACTTATCAAAAATAAGGATTCAAAAAGTTTCAAATCATTCAAGATAGTGAGTCACTCATTCAACTCTTCAAGTATAATGTTATATTTTAATTAGACTCATCACACGTGCTTTGCATGTGCAATAATGCTATTTTTTTATTTAATTTTTTTGTTGGTTTAATGTTATAATGTTTAAAAGTGATATATAAATAACCGTGTAATTTTTTTTTTTTAAAGAAATAGGTAAGGTGATAGGGAATAATATTTAAAAATGAGAAAGAGACAATGTCTAAGTTTTAGGCTGAATGGAGAAAATAAAATAAAAAAAACCTAAAATTTAAAAATAATAAATTACTCTTTTAACCAATTTGTTTTTTTTAATTTAAAATTATTTAACTAAAAGATAGGGGTATTTTCGTACGTTTAAGAATTTGTGTGAGGGTATTTTAGTATACAAAATATTGAAACCCAAACAAAAAATCTTGTTATTAGTAGTATAGATACTTTTACATTGCTTTATTTTCTTAATTTATTTTGGAAAAAAAAAATATGTTTAAACTTTATGCATTTAGACCAGGCTCTTAATTTGATTGTTATATATGAACCAAAAATTGATTATTATATATTTTTATTTTATTATTTTAATGATATCAATATATATATTCATTCATAATTAATTGAAATTATGAAAAACAAATTAAAATTTACATTTATTAGCTTGTGTATTACAAAAATATTAGCATATAATTTTTATTTATTTTGTTATTATTATCAAATAATATTTTCTAAATTAATTTTCCTTTCGATATTTTCTTTTAATTCCACCAAGTGGAAATCATTATTAAAGTTGAGAGAGAAAGATGAAGATTTAATTGTATTAAGCTAACTAATTGATTACATTACTCTTTTCTCCGAAAATAGATAAATAAATAAAATCAATTACATTACTCTGCGAAAAAGTAAAATACACACTTAAAATTTACAAACTTCCTAACAATTATCTGATGTGGCATAACAGATTTCCAACTTAGATTGGCACGCATTAAATTTGTAACTAACTCTAATCATAAACTTTAATCTATACTATTTTTGTTTGAATACAAATCATGAGTACTTCATCAGTACTATTTTTTTTTTATTTCACTAATTACCACTTGTCATGTATTTATCTAACTTTATTTATAAAATAGTTAAAGTTTAAAATGAAAAAAATAAAAATAAACACATAACAAATTGTAATTGGTAGAACATAAAGTGTAACACAAAATGTGGTACAACAGATTTGTATTCTTTTTGTTTACGGAGCCTATTTACAAGAGCTTGTTTATAAGTTGTGTCATATAGCAACTCTCAAAACATATACACACATATACTCTATCTGTCCCAAATTGTTTGGCTTGTATTCCATTTTGAGATATCCCAAAATTATGTGCCGTTTGAAAAGTCAAACACTATTAATTTACTAACATCCCTTTTATGTCCTTAATTTATTTTTGGGAGCATTTTTTTTAAATTAAAAAAAAATTAAAAACCTAAATTTTGAAATCCACTATAGATGCCATCTTTATTCAAATTTAAAATTAAAAAAAAAAAAAAACCAACAACAACAACAACAACAACAACAACAAAGAAAACAAATTTGTTTAAGGGTAATTTAGGAAATTTTTAACTTTTTCAAAGAGATAAGGTAGTTAATGATGTTTCCCTAAATAATTGGGTTTTTCTAACTAGGCCAAACAATTTGAGATGAAGGGAGTATGATTTAGATCCAAATTGGTAAATACCAAAATGTACGTCTATAATGTGGATTGTATAATTTAGTTTGGTTAGGAAATGGATTAAGTTACAGCTTGAAGATCTAAAGTTCTAGAAGGCTCACTTGGAGTGAACACAGGACTTGCTCAAGTTATTATTAAAATGAGGTAGAGACTTTGCACAACCTTCACTTAAGTGAGATTACAAATTTCGCAATCCTAATTCTAATTGAGGATCGCTTTAACCTTGACTTTTAGTTTTACCAATCTAAAATACCCTTTGATACACAACTTTCAAGTCTCAGCTTGCTATACCGAAAGAATTTTATGAAGTTTCCTTCTTTGTGTGCTTAAACAGAAAATCATTCTCCTACGTACGTTAATAAGTTACAGAGTTCGGTTGATTAGTAGTGGTACTGAACACATTTTTTTTTTCCTTATAATTCTTGAATAGCTACCCTAGTGGTTGAATTGTACTTTTCTAATAGCAATCTACAGAATGACAGAAACAAGTAGGAGAAGGTGCTTAGAATTTTATTATTTTTCCAGGCGGCCTTATGTTATCTGTGGGTTGAAGTGTATATTGAATTTTGATGTGTCTATAATTGACTAGAAAATTATGATACTAAACCAAAAAAATAAAATAAAAACAAAAACTCATGCATGGGCGGAGTGTGCGCAATGAGGCTACTACAAAATAATGGAATTGACTGAACTAATTGTAATTGATAGTTTGATACCCAAATTAGTTGAGTAAAAAAAGGAAAAAAGAAATTAGAAAACGACCTTGCAAGCTATAATTTTCATCAATTAAAATCTTAAAGTACATGATATACAAAATATGAAGTCAATGAAACTGCTAGATTATCTTTGGCGAAATTTATCTTGAAGAACGTGCAAAAATGAAGTGAAAGGATGGAGCAAAGAACCTGCAAATGTTGTTTGAAAGAAAATGCTAGAATACTTTACTCCAAGAAACCGCACAATCTGATAGAGATAATGTCCAAAGAAGCAAGGCTAATAATCTTTCTTTGTTTCTCTCTATTTACTCATAGCTAAAACTCACTCATGGAAGAAAAAAATCTTGTACTTTAGCACACTTCATAGCATTCTCAAAATCTTCTTGCACTCCTACTTATTGAGTGATCTCTCTCTCTCTCTCACTCTCTTAAACAGAACAAGCACAGCACACGTCATTACGACAACGTCATTCTCATAAACTTAATTACAAGATGGTACCATACGGGACCATTGCCAATGAAGAAGGCCCACGCCCCATTGATGGGATTGACTTGCTTTTAGTCTTTGTGTGGCAGGAAGAGAGACATGATCCATTCACACAGGACCTGAATTTTTTCTTTTTTTTTGGTAACATCACATGACCTAATTAACTTGCATCTTATTCACAGAATGGTAGAAATAGCTGCTGGGCTATATGGAGCTCAGTTATGCGTTCAATCTGGTTTGTGACTAGACTCGATTTGGAGTGTTTACGGTTTTAAATGGGTATTTTTGTGAGACTTAGTCCATAGAATAGAGGGCTTGTGAGTTTAGCTTGTTTTGGATCCTTTTGGGGATATATATACTGTTGCATCAAATTAGGGTTTGATGTATTGAATAATGCACTATATAAGAGATGCTTGCACATGTGTCATGGACACAAGTATATACATTGCTGAACCACATAACTTTTTGTCTCATGTGATTCTTTCTTTACACAATTTTTTCTCTATTTTTGTATTTCACAAGTTTCTAAGGGTTAGGTTAAATTTCTAACAACATGATTTGAGTCATGTCAATTAAGAGAAATATTTGTCGTGTTCACAGCAGATGCATGCACATGTGAATCACACCTTCATCTTTTTTTTTTTTTTTTTTAATAATATGATATTGAATATCTTTGTTAGAAATATCATGAATTGTCAAAGCTAAAGTGTAACGATAGTCATGCACTATTTATTACACACTCATCATACACACACTGCACATGGAATGAAATTGTGTTTTCAAAACACAATTTTAACTTTAAGATTTCACAAGTTTAATTAAAATCTTATTTTGAAAATAAAAAATTCAAAAAAGAAGAGTGTGTATAAAGTATGAACTGTATATAATAAGATTTTCCATAAACTAAAAAGCTGTTGGCATTGAACAATGCATTCAGTTACACATGTGCCACATAATAGGTTCCATTGTGAATGAATGTGTACCATAGGTGCACAAAGCTAGTAGTTATGGCATTGACCAATGCTTTAATTTACACGTGTGCCACATAATAGGTTCCATTGTGAATGAATGTGTACCATAGGTGCACAAAGCTAGTAGTTAGGATTATCGCTGTAGTTAGGTACTCAGGTTAAGGCAAAATTTAATGCGACTTCATGTCTCTCTTTAGACAAAGTAGTTGAAATCTTTATTCATGGGGGTTGTCAAAATTGTTGGGTTAAGATAGATTGATATCGGTTAAATAATTCAATTACCCGAGTTGATGAATTATGTCAAATTACATGTAAATCATGAAGGTACCAACAAATCACCAAAAAAACTAAAAGATTTAGAAATTAAATTGACATAGTGATTTGTTGAAAAATGGGAAAAGCCTCTTGCAAGGCAAAAACCCTATCGGGTGAATTTAAGATCATCACTTCCAAGAATCCACTAATCAATAATCAAGCGGTTACAAGTATATGGAATCTTACTACTACCTTGGCCTATCCCAAAATACCAACCTACTGTTGAACCTTCGCTTCAATACCCAATTGAACTTGATATTGTAGTAGCCTTCTATCATTTGTTGCACAAATCTCCAATCTATGATTAACTCCTTTACATGGATCCCAGTACGTGACTAACTCCAACAACTTGAACAAGTGTTGTTGGTTGCAAAGTTTTCACTTCATAAAAAAATGAAGATCAGGAGGCACTTGGTTACAAATCCCTAAGGCTTACAAACATAGTAGCTTCACACAAAGTATATGAGTTCTAGATCTTTGTTTTCCATGTATAATGACTTTTAAACTAAGCCTTATATATGACTAAAGTTGTGAGAAAAGAAACTCTAATCAAACAAGTCATCATGTGCCAAATTTTAGATTTGGAAATTTTGAAATCGTAAGTCTCGATAGATCGAGCTTGTGTCGAGCTTCTTCATTAATCCTCGATAGCAGCATCTGTTGAGCTTCTATCGAGACCTAATGAATCAGTTTTTCTTCACTTGTTTATTGGATCAATCTTCATGTCTTTAATGAAACCACTTAATACGTTTAAATAACATATTTCTTTATACATTAAACCCAATTTCGATTTACCAAATTACAAGTAATGTGCATTTTGTCTAATGATTAGCCAATTATATAAAAAATAAGACCCTAACAAATATTAAGGCTTTTAGTCCTTAGTAAGCTCCAAAAATTAATAGTCCTCAATTGGTGAAAGTTCGCACCAACTTTTTGTATGGTTGCTAAAGTTTTTGGCAAATTACAATACTTTTGATCTGTGATCTAGCCCCCTAAGTTTTGTGGATATTATCTTGGCAAAGGCATTCGAGGCTATGTTGCAATGTCAATTGTGAATGTTAATTACGCTCTATGCATGAAGAAGAGTGAGCAACTACTACTTTCTCTTTTTGAGAGTGAACCCCAAATCAATTATTTAGCTATCAGAAATTTTACCAATTGAGCTAATAGGAATCCACTGAGTGTAGGCTTTAAGTGTCGAACCATGTTCAAATTCAAATAGGGTTTATAAATTATAATATGAGTAGGATACATTTAAGTGTCAAACAGGGTTAGGCTAAGTATTTCCATAAATTAATGAGTAAATTATGCAACGAATGATAAATTTCAATAAAATATAATATTTGGGCTTCTAGTTACTCTACTAGTTAGCTTAATTGATAAAATTTTTTGTTATTGAATAAGATATCTGAGGTTCGAACCCCTACATGTACCCAAATTGATTGGTATCTTTTTTTCATTTTTGTTGAGAAAGAAATCGATTGGTATCTTAGAATGATAATAAAGAGCAATTATCATGAAGTGGATGTTATAAGTTAAAATTCTATCATACTTGTTTCTCAAAAAAAGAAATTCTATCATACTTCTCAATATATATATATATATATATATGAAAAGGTTAACATATGCTCTAACAATATTGTTTTGGGAAATAATTTTAAAAACTTTTTAAGAGTAAAGAAAAAATTAACTAACTTTTTTGACAGTTTTACATAGTTCTCATAAAAGTAGTAATAAAACTTTCTTAAACTTATTCATTAACAAATGTATGCATTCCTTAATTGCACCCTTTAATAAAAATAAAAATTTATGGATAAGGTTTCTTTCAAAACTAGCTTGGAGAGAGTTTAAAATCTAATAGTTGGATTGCATGTTTTTTATTTTCTTAACATGCATATTAAATTTTGTTCTAATTAGATGTTATTTATTATTCGATTGATAAACTTATTTTTATGCATAAGTTTAGAATACAAAAATTTGAAATTTAAATATTTAATTAATGACATATCTACTAATCTTTGATCTTTGTGTAGTTTTACAATGATAAAAAATATAATAAAAACAAGCAATCTTCTCTCTCTCTCTCTCTCTCTCTCTCTCTCTCTCTCTCTCTCTCTTTTATTTATTTTTTATTTTTTTAAATGAGAAAAACAACATACAATCTAATTATTAGCTTTTTAAAATTTATACCAAATAAAAAGATATAAAAAGAGTTTGAAAACTTTTTGAATATAAATATTTTCCAATATTTATTTAGCATCGGGTACCAAAAATTGCAAGAGCATTCCCATTAAGGATTGCATATGCTAAAAGATGCCCTTCTTTTTTTTTTTTTTTTTTTAATAGCATTTATAACCCAAAAATCTGCTCCATCAAAGATTGCATATGCTAAAAAATTTACAATATTGCTACATTATGCTCTCATTTTTGAGACCCCACTGTAGCACCATGCTATCATTTTTTAATACTTTTAATTCTCTCTCTCTTCAGACTGAGTCTCAAACTCCTTTCTCACTCTCACTCTCTCTATCTTTTCTCTTTCTCTATGCTTCTCACAGAGCTAGAATTTGAGACTCCAGTGAGAAATTTCTTCAAATATGGGTTTGTGATTTGACTATAGTGACTCCGATCTTCGGCCTTCCTATTTGTTGAAGATGTCGGAGGCAGAAATCCATGCTAAGATGATGAAGCGACATTCTAGGCTGTCAATGGGTTTTGTTAAGCTCTGGCTCGGCATTCACAGGACTCCGGTAATCAATCTGGGTTTTGTTTCTTTTTGTCATTTCTTTGTTGGATTACTATGGAGATGGTGAGACTTTGTTGGATTCTTATGGAGAGGGTATTTAATCTGGGTTTGGTGGCGTTGATGTTCAGATGGAGCTTGGTGGTAAGCCATAAAGCACAAGTTGAAGCTTGGATCGAAGGAGTCATGGTCCGATTTGGTTGATTTGGTTTGTGGGTTGTGGTCCGATTTGGCTATGGTTTGTGGATTTTTTTCCTTTTTCTCTTGCTGTGGTTGGTGGTGATTTGGTCCAATTGCTGTTGATTTTTTTTTTTTTTTTGCTCCGACGGTGGATGTGGATGTGGATGTGGTGGGTGGTTGTGGAAATATTTTTTTCTCTGCTGTTGTTTGTGGTTGTGGTGGATATGGCTGGTGGCAGCGATAGTGGGTGGATGTGGTGGTTGTGGTATGGGTGGGTGGATACGGTGGCCGGCGGTGCTGAGAATAATTGGGTTAAGAAAGAGAGAGAGAGAGGAAAAATAGAAAATGAATAAAAATAATAAAGAAAGAATATTTAAATGGAATGTTAAAAAAAATAGAATTTTTGATGAAAGGGATATTGTAAAGTGATGTGTTATATATTATAAAATTAATTTTTGAGATGGGAAATGTTAAATTTTTTAGAATTGTTGATGGGAATTCTCTAATTAGAAGTAGTTGAGGGTACTTTTCAAAAAAAAAAAAAAAGTAGTTGAGGGTATTGAGGTACAAGGTTAGGTAACGGTTAACACAAAATTTAAGCGTGGCTAGTTGACTATAAAAGTCTCTCTTCTAGAGTGCCAGTTACAGTATAGTTGAGATTTAATGATTTGTAGTCCCTCACTGAAGAAGTAAATGTTTGTGGACAAAAAACTGTACAATGAAAATTATTCTAGACATATCAACATCGTGCATTAAGCACAGATTAGGATCCAGTGCAATTCACCCAGATCATTCATAATTTTTTTTAATTTTTATTTTTTACTTTTCATCTTTTTAACTTTTACTTTTTACTTCTTTTAATTTTTTTGAATCAATGGTTGAAATTGAAAGTTGCTTTTTGCAACTATCAATCTCAACCATTCATAGGAATTGCATTAGGTTCAATACTCTAGGTATTGCACCTGATCTCAATCATTAAGCACTACGTTTCTAGCCATCACAACTGTACGTTTATACCTAAAAATAAAAACAACTGGTACGTTTTTTAAGCTTTTATTAAAAAATTCTTTAGTTTATTCTTTTTTTTATTTGTTGAGAAACTCACTTAAAAAAAAAAAAACAATAATAACTATAAATGAACATTTTGAGAGAGGGGGAGAGATAAATAATAATAATAAAAAACATAGACTAATAATAATAAATAGATAAAACATTGATATTAATTGAATTTATTGGATTCAAATATGAACATACTAAGAATTTTATTATATCATATTATATTATTATTTCTCAATTTAAAAAGTTATTTATAAAGTGGGTTACCAAGGATGGAGATGACTGACTCTTGGTCATCGCCAATTGCCTCAAACTACAAGGTGAATGTGGATGGTGCAGTTTTTACTCAAATTGAGGGGTCTAGGGTCAGAGTGGTGATCCGTGACCATGATGGAAGGGTTGCAGCAGCAATGAGCATGAAATTTCTTCAACCTTTGGGTTCGCCAGAAATTGAGGTAAAAGCTATGGAAATCGGGTGGCCTGTGCTTGGGATGTTGGTATAAGGGATGTGGTAGTTGAAAGTGATTCCAAGATAGTAGCTGATACTCTTCTAGGTTTATATACTCCTCTTATGGTTCTCCAATGTTTTGGTGGTTTCAGGATTTTAGATCAATTCAAATCTCCCATGTGAAGCGACAAGGTAATAAACCTACACATTTATTGGAAAAATTTGCCAAAGAAATAGATAATATTGATAATTATGTAACATGGATAGAGGAAAATTCATTGTTGATTGAGTCAACTATTACTCATGATATACTGAAGTTATCTTTTTCTTAACAAAGTTATAATTTTCTCATTTAAAAAAAAAAAAAAAAAAAAGCCTTCAAAGTGATTTATTATTGTAATTTGTCAAACCTTCTAAACGCTAGAACTGTTTTCATTTAAAGTTCTTTAATTATCACAAACACTCTACAATTAAAGCTCTAAAGGTAAAACTTTATAATTAAAACTCTACTTTTTACAATAATACCAAACTAATCCATAACTTATGCTTATTACAAAAGGCCTAATCGGACAATCTAGGCAAAGCTCCAAAGCTAACTACTCATCTTTGATCTGGCAAAGAAGAAATAGGTGAGCTTAAGAGACTCAATAAGTAACTAAATTCTTAACTTATTAGATCAAGCACAAAAAGGGGAATATATATAAAAGTAATTATTTTTCCCAAGTAGCGTAAAATCTCATGGGCTATAAAATTTCATTTCAATAAAAAGCAATAAACAACAAATTTCTTTGAATTCAAAAAGGTATAGATATACTAAGTTCATATACTTTTTAGCATATATGTGATATGGTCATGCTCCTCCCAAGATGGGTAGGCCAAGGAACTGGTTCCTGAACCAACGCTTACCTCAATGGCTTGTAGGGAAGCCCATATTGCGTGTACATGTGCATGGATTTTTTTTTTTTTTTTTTCTTTCTAGTCTAATGTCTTATTATTATTATATTAGATATTTGAGCTTCAATCACTAGTTGTAGAAACGATGTTCTCCCCTATGACAAATGGATGCCTATGAAAACTCACAAGAGTTGATAGTCAAGAAACAAAAGTAGAACAAAAGAAAAAAAAAATGTTCAGTTTGGTTAAACAAAAAGATATATATTATACCTATTTTTTTTCCAAACATGGTGATATTTTGCTAGGAGAGCCCAACCAAAATGTCTTTTCAAGTAGGCCTAGAGCAGGAGTCTGACATACGCCTTGTGAAGAAAAACATATCCATACCTTGGGAACTTTTGAAACCACCCAAGATGGGTAGGCCAACTTCGAAAGCCCAATGAAGTATTGTCTCGGCCTATCGTGGGAGTGTGAGATGAGAGCTACGTAGGCGACCAAGCCCAAAAGAAAATGAAACTAGGGGCAGGGTTTGCAAGATGGAAGGGAATGAATATATGTTAATGGGTTTTGGATAAGAGGAAATTGGACCTAGGAAGAACTAAAAACAAAAATCATGGGCTTGAATAAATATTTACCAAGAAGAGAAAAAAAAAAAAAAAAAAATTAAAGAACATAGAGAAAGAGGGGACAAAAGAAAACAAATCCACTTATGTATAGGTTATTTTTTGGGGAATAAATACTATATTGAATCACAAAAAAGATTACAAAAGAAATAAGAGGACTTGGTTCCATCTCTGTCTACAGCTTAGGCTACCAAGAAAGGGAGACTTGGGGACCCTTGCCAGTTACCAATTTACCATTGTTGCCTATTGCCATTGGACTAAAAGATGGGCAGGAAGATTGCCCTTTCTGTACACAAAAGAATAAGATAAAAATTCAAAAGATTTGATGAGCTCCAAAATATCAACTACAATAGTTGCTATACTCCAGTGTGGTTTCAGCTCTGAAGATTGCCCTTCCACAATGATTTATCCTTTTGTTTTTGCTAAACTCCACAATGATTTTCTTAAAACCTTCATCTACTGCTCTTCTGATAGCACATAATGCTGCCTTAGCTTCACCCAACAAAGGACTTACCAGAACTGTCTGCTCTGCCATGACCATTAGCAATGTTCCCTTTTCATCTCTGACCACAACTGCTAATAATGTTTTTGCATATGTAATAGCTGCATCAGAGTTTAATTCAAATTTAATCCCCCCACTGGGTGGGGCTTGCTTGTTTATGTTCTTACGATCTCTGAATTTGGCTAGAGAGTTCAGTTGGACTGGTATTCAACCCTTCAGATCTGATTTTATTTCTAATAGAGATAGAAATTCTTTGCTTCAGTCTTCCAATCTGAGGGAAGATTTCGGATTTAAGATAATTTAACGCCAAGTTTGTTAACCATATCAGCAACCGCTTCATTGCTGCTTAATGAGTGAACAATAATCCCTTCTTCAACAAGCAACTCCACGTCTTCTTTACTGTTGATAAGAATATCCATTAGCACAATATAATTGCATATGAAAAAGGGATTTCTACTTTTAGTAAATATTTAAGTGCTTGTAATTTTTTTTTTTTTTTTTTTTTTTTTTTTAATGTGAACTGCGACAGTTTTATTAAGAAGAAGAAAACATTACATCAGAAGTCACTAAATGCTCCACAAAAGGAGGACAAGTTTCTAACCAAATGACAGACTCAGATAAAAACTTAGCATGCTGGGCTAACCCATGCACTACTTTATTACCACACCTTGGCACAACAGAAAATGAACATTCTCTGAACTGAGTAGCTTGAATTAAAGAGCCAGATATCAGATTGAGTTATGAACCACCATGGAATCGCCTTCAAAGATAGCTGAATTGAAACCATGATCCCAAGCAAAACGCATTCCTTCCTCCATCGCCTTGGCTTCAATCTCCAAAGAACCCAAGGGAGCGTGGATCTTCATGCTCAGTGCAGCACGCACCAACCCGAGATGGTCTCCGATAACGACACCAACACCCGCAGCTTGCTGTCTCTCAAAAACTGCACCGTCAACATTGACTTTGAGCCACGGTGCTTGTAATTTATCAGTCCTGCGGGGTCTAGCTTTGTTGCACTAAATAGATGACTAATAGCAGCTCCAACTTTCTGGTTGGGTTGATAGTAGAAATATCTGTGCCAATCAGTGAAATGATTCACTACTTTCGCCTGAGTGGATGGTTATGCCCTCCTTTAGCCATGGTTTACTTAATATATAATTATTTCCATATTCTTTAACAGTCCTCAAGAAGAGCTTAAAGATAAATATAGAATCTAGTAGTATCATTTTAACGAATTTGTTACCACAGGGTAGAGTGATATCTGGTGCATAACAGTTGCGGATGTTATCTTTGTTTTCTTTGATGATTGTTTCAAAATCATTTTCACGTTTGTTAATTAAACGAAAGAATTTCTTGCAATATCTTTCTTTCATGCCTTTCCATGTCCTTCAGCTCTGGATTGCCGTGATGAACAGGGCCTATTGAAATTAACTTAGGTGTGTAGGCTTCTTCCTTTACCATGCGAAGTCTATTGGGGACCTTGTAAATGCAACACTTGTTGAACGCGAAGAGATTTTCATTGACATTCCACAAGACATGGAGTTGTTACAACTCCAATCTATGGAAGGATCTTTTTGCCCAATAAGAGGAAAAGAGACCGACAGATCTTTGACTGTAGAAGCTATGGTTGCCAGTTCCTGTTCAATTGCTTTGATTTTCTTCTTTTAATCTTCAATAAAAGAATTTGAAGATGAAAAAGTATGAGTAACTGCCTTAGTCATCTTTTGTTGATTATCCAAAAATTTTTGAAAGGACATAGTTTTGTGCCACAACATTTTCCTTTTGAACTGGAGCATTTTGGGAAAGGAAGACATGTTGATTTCTACTAGAAAATTATGTCTAAGAAGATGGAATTGAAATTTTTCAATCTCATATTTGACTGCAAGGATCTCTTTGAAAGTAGAGTGGTATGGTCTATAAATAGAGTCCATGTAACTTTGAAGAAGCAAGAGTGAAGAGAAACAAGAAAACCCTTAGAAGTTCTTGTAAGATGTCCATCAGTGTCTTTTATGTCTAATGTAAAAACGTTGTTGAATATAATAATATTTCTTAGTTTGCTGTATCTTGTGCTATGTTCTATTTCCTATTTTCATGTTATCTTTTATGTCTTCTTAGTGATATATGTTATTGACCAGTTCCCATAATCTTCTTACACCCTCTTTCTCCCGTTTTCTTCATAGCCTTCAATAGTTGATGGCAAAAGAAGTATTTGTGGATATAAAAGTGGTGCATTCAAGCCTTCAGAACTTCACTACCACTCTACTTTCAAAGAGATCCTTGCAGTCAAACATGGGATTGAAAAATTCCAATTCCATCTTCTTGGACATAATTTTCTAGCAGAAATGGATATGTCTTTCTTTCCCAAAATGCTCCAGTTCAAAAGGAAAATGCTCCCACATCCTCAATTACTCAGATGGGCAAACAGGTTTTCACAATGGTCTTTTCAAGTCAAACACATCAAAGGAAAAGATAACCTTATCACTAATTATTTTTCTAGAAAACCCCCAGTTCTTAATACCACAATTATTAGTCCACCCCTATGTGTATATTCTATTACAGACCCATCCTCATCCTCAGGATCTTCCTCTGTAATCCCTAATAATATCCTTAACATGAAAGAAAACCTTCCCCTAACCATTTTCTTGCAGATGATAAGTTTCCCTTGCCAAACAAGAGTGCTCTTTTTCAGCATCTTTCAAATGTGAAAGTATTCTCAAAGTTTGACCTTAAAGCAGGATTTTGGCAATTAGGAATCCATCCGAAAGAGAGATACAAGAAAGCTTTTTGCATCCTAGACCACCATTACTAATGGACTGTTATGCCTTTTGGTCTAAAAAATGCTCCATCTCAATTCTAAAAAGCAATGGTAATGTTGTTCCAGCCACTCTTGACCAATGCATTAATTTATGTTGATGACATCCTCTTGTTCTCAAAAGATGAAGAATCCCATGCCAAGTTGCTCACTGGATTTCATAATTTAGTGAAATCTCAAGGGATAATGCTTTTAGAAAAGAAAATTGTCATAGGACAGTCTTCCATAGACTTTTTGGGAGTAAATATTTCAGATAGAAGGTATACTTTACAGCCTCACATAGCTACCTCTCTTGGTGAATTTCTAGACAAACTTACAAGTTCCAAACAGATACAACAGTTTCCTGGAATTGTGAATTACATGTTAGATTTTATTCCAAAAATTTCCAAATATAGGAATTGTCTAGCCCAGTTATTAAAAAAGTCTCCTCCAAAATGGAATTCTGTTCACACAAAAGTAGTCCAATAATTGAAACAATTAGCAGAAAAGCTTCCTCCTTTACAAATTCTAGGACCAGGCAAACGGATACTACAGACTGATGCAAGTAATGAATATTGGGCAACAGCTCTTTTTGAAAAAGTTGATGGCAAAAGAAGTATTTGTGGATATAAAAGTGGTGCATTCAAGCCTTCAAAACTATACTACCACTCTACTTTCAAAGAGATCCTTGCAGTCAAACATGGGATTGAAAAATTCCATTTCCATCTTCTTGGACATAATTTTCTAGTAGAAATGGATATGTCTTCCTTTCCCAAAATGCTCCAATTCAAAAGGAAAATGCTCACACATCCTCAGTTACTCAGATGGGCAAACTGGTTTTCACAGTGGTCTTTTTAAGTCAAGCATATCAAAGGAAAAGATAACCTTATCACTGATTATTTTTCTAGAAAACCCCTAGTTCTTAATACAACAATTATTAGTCCACCCCTATGTGTATATCTTATTATAGATCCATCCACATCCTCAGGATCTTCCTTTGCAATCCCTAATAATATCCTTAACATGATAAAAAACCTTCCCCTAGAAATAAAAGACCAAATAAAGACCCTGACCCTTAAAGTTAGAGCCAAAAGAATCATCAGAATCCTCCATGAGTACCTCAGAAAACACCAATGCCATTTCCTTGCTATTTTCCCTAATTTTGATCAACCATGGAAAATTCCTTTTGCCTTTTGGATAACCAATTGGACGGTGGCACATTACCTTTACATGTGGTATTTACTCAATAAGTATTACCCGTGTCTTCCTTTTGAATCAGAGTTTTACATATATATCTTCCCACATGGAAATAAATATTTTCATAAATTTTGGTTTCAAATTTTGAGATTTGATGCACATAATGGAGAATGGATAAAATATCCTACCACAGAACACCCAAGATTTGGAAGCAAGATCACTTCAGCAAGTCTAATTGTCAAGCTTAATTCCAAAGATGATGTTCGTGCAGAAGGAATTTTCCACCAGGTAGAAATATATTGGGTCACTAATCCAGATGGCACTCTACACACACACACATCGAGACGCATCTCGGGTATCCTGTTATCATGCTCTTACAATGACAGGATCCCTAAACAAGGGAATCTTACCTGAAATAGTACCAATGGATCCAGAAGTTTATAGGTAACAATGGCCACATGAAGATCATTGGGAAATGCCCAATCCTCGTATAGGATATGATGATCCCTACTACCATAACCATGATCCAGATATCAATGCTGATGTTGATGAAGAATGGTTCCAAGGAAGAGATGGATGTGACTAATCATTTGTAACACTAAAAATAAAAAAATAAAAAAGATCTCACAAATGTCTTCAGACGTATCACTCTTATCCTTAACAGTAGCATATCCACCCCTTTGTCAGGAGCATATCTAAGAGATCTTACCCATGTTGACAGGACCCCTACGTGGGTTGACACTTGTTCATCAACTCTAGCCAGGACCTAACACTCCAGCCAAGCCCTTTACTCCTAATGCACAAGAATCTGATCCTGACATCCACCATTATAACCATGGCAGAACTCTATCCGAAAGCAAATTCATCTATAGCCAGGCCCCTACTTGATTTGCCACTTGTAAATTCATGGATTAGGCCCTTACTTTCTTCTGAAATGTATAACGTACATTATCCCTAAGCTTTATGGTTTATAAATAGAGTCCAAGTAACTCTAAAGAAGCAAAAGTGAAGAGAAACAAGAAAACCCTTAGAAGTTCTTGTAAGATGTCCATTAGTGTCTTTTATGTCTAATGTAAAAAAGTTGTTGAATATAATAATATCTCTTAGTTTGCTGTATCTTGTGCTATGTTCTATCCCCTATTTTCATGTTATCTTTTATATCTTCTTAGTGATATATGTTATTAACCAATTCCTATAATCTTCTTACACCCTCTTTCTCCCATTTCCTTCATATCCCGAGGAAAACTCAGATTGGTAATCAGTAGATGGCACTCTACACACATACCGAGACATAGCTTGGGTATCCTGTTATCATGCTCTTACAATGATAGAATACCTAAAAGACAGAATTGGAATTTTTCAATCCTATGTTTAACTGCAGGTCCTTCTCAAGCTTCTACTGTAAAAGAATATGTACATTAACCAATTTTTCTTAAGCCCTAGCCCTATATACGTATGTCCCACGAAATGCTCTTCTTGAGTGCCCTTCTTCACCCACACGACATGTGCGTTTGGGTTGATATCCTTTGAGAATTGGATACTTGAGTCATGATTCTCAAACCTTAAGGTGAAATTGGCCAAACATGAGGTGATGGCGCCAACCATCTTCGTCACATCACTCATAATGGGTTCTCTTTCTTGCCCTTTTGGTGTTGGGGTTTCCCATTGCCTTTTCCTTGTCTTCTTGGCTTTTGAAGGTCCACATTCTTCAATGCTTGGAGCTTGTAGCAATTTGGTCTAGTGTGCCTTAGAATTTCACAATGATGGCAATAGTGTTTCGTTTGTGGACCTCTTTGTCTCTTAGGAAGAGACTTTCCTCTTGCCTCGAGCTTAGCTACAATTGGCTTGGGAGACTTCATCAAAACCATTTAATTCACCATATTTGGCTTCTTTTCAGATTTTACATTGTCAACAAGAGGAGTTGATGCTTTTTTAGCCTTGACAAACTTCATTTCTTTTGACACTTTAGAGTTTGAGCTATCTTCTCCGGTATACCCTAAGCCATTTCTATCCAAAGAGGGTTTTTGATAGGCAAGCACTTCATCAGGTTTCTTGGAAGAAACACGCTCCACTTTGGCATTTGCTTGAACAACCTCAAGCTCAAGAAACTTTATCCTGGAGTAGGCATTGTTTAGTTCTTCATTTAACCATTCAACTTCACACTTTGTCATTTTGTACTGCGGGAGGATGCTTTTATAGTCCTCTTCGACTTTCCTCATCTTTCTAATTGTTGCCTTAGCCATTCTTGCATATTCTCCACTCTTTTTAAGAAGTGCATTGTATGATTCTTGCAATCTATTTGTTCCTTCATAAACACACTCTTCTTCATCATCATCGGATTCATCTCCAACACCAATAGATTCCACTTTGGTATACTCACCAAGCTCTTCAGAGTACTTAATTCTTCCAAAAATTCTATGGGTGCAATGGCCATGAAAGCGGAGTAGTTTCCTTCCCCATCACAGCTTTCTTCATAATCAGAGTTTGAGCTATCCGAATCACAAAGGGTTATAGCAAGAGCTCTACCCTTTCCCTTCAAATAGGTAGGGCATTCTTTCTTCAAATGACCATGCTCATTGCACTCATAACAAGTGATTCCTTGAAAAGGAGAAGAGTCTTTGGAATCCTTCCTTTTGAAGTCCTTCTTGTCTTTCTTGAAATTGGAGAATTTTCCTTTCTCAAAGGACTTCCCATCTTTTTTGAACTTAAAAAACTTGCGAAAGTTCTTTGCAAGGAATGCCACCTCTTTTTCAACATTGTCCTCTTCTGAGGAATCTTGAGTTTCAATTCTCTCATTGATCGTCTTAAGAGCAAGGGATTTGCTCTTCCTTTGAGATGGTAGAGTGGGCTCATATGTTTGAAGAGAGCCAATAAGTTATTGGACCTTTATCTCATTAAGATCCTTGCTCTCCTCAATGGCAGTCACCTTGGCTCGGAAGCTTTCCGGCAATTATCTAAGGATCTTTCTTACTACTTTAGAGTCTTCCGTCTTCTTACCTAAGTTCAATTTCCTGATTACCACTTCATTCAAATTTCCATAGAATGAGTCAAATGATTCATCTTCACTTATCTTCAATTCTTCAAACCAAGTAGTAAGCATTTGAAGCTTGGTATCGTTCGCCTTCTTGGTGCCTTCGTAGGTAGTCTCCAAAATTTGCCATGCCTACTTGGCAAATGACACATGAGAAATCCTATAAAACTCATCCGATGAGACATCACAAAATATAGCATTAAGTGCTTTGCTATTAGCATTAGCAGTTGCAAGAGCTGCCTTATCCCAAGTGGATTTAGCAGCCTCTGGCCTTGTCCAACCAATTTCTATAGCATCCCACACATTTTCATCAATGGTGCACAAAAATGCACGCCTACCCACTTTCCAAAATGCGTAATTACTCCCATCAAAGAAGGGAGGTGCATTGAGGGATTGAGACCTATTCATCCTAGGGGTCAAGGATCAAACTACGGATGTAGAAATCTGACAAGGTGTACTTGCTCTGATACTAATTGAAAACTCACTTAGTGTATAAAACACTTATGAATGTTTAGACCCCCATCTTCTTCCAAACCTCTATTTTATGTTTCTACATCAAAACCCAACTAAATTCAACTGTTTTTCATTCCTTTAACATCTCTAAAGTAATCTTTAACTCTTTTCATTGTTTTTTATCCTTAGATTATGTTTTTTGGGTTTTATGTTCATAATTGAGATTTTCTCAAATGGGGGTTGAAAAACTTAATTTTTGTCAATCTTTTTGTTTGAGTTTTGTTTTAAATGATGATTTTCTTTGGATGTTGGCCCCTTGTGGCAAAAATAACATGTATTTAGGCAAGTTTTTCATATATTCATGTATTGTTTAACGTATATGTGTAGTGTGTGCACTCTAAGTGTTTGATAAAATACCTCTATTTTATGTTTCTACATCAAAACCCAACTAAATTCAATTGTTTTTCATTCCTTTAACATCTCTTAAGTAATCTTTAACTCTTTTCATTGTTTTTTATCCTTAGAATATGTTTTTTGGGTTTTATGTTCATAATTGAGATTTTCTCAAATGGGGGTTGAAAAACTTAATTTTTGTCAATCTTTTTGTTTGAGTTTTGTTTTAAATGATGATTTGCTTTGGATGTTGGCCCTTTGTGGCAAAAATAACATATATTTAGGCAAGTTTTTCATATGTTCATGTATTGTTTAACGTATATGTGTAGTGTGTGCACTCTAAGTGTTTGATAAAATGTCTCTATGGTATTTTTTCACTCTTTTGGACTCTGATGAGTATCAATTTTTGGGGATCGCCATAATTATTCAAGTTTATCATGTTTTGATCATTGGTTGTGCGGTTTGCACACTTTGCCCCATGAGTGCCATGCTTATACATTGGTCATGCATCTCACACGCACACTAGATAGCACCTTTGATGCACACACTCTAACAATTAACATATTTTTGCATTCACTTATGCTAGTTAAGTCCTTTTAAGGCTTTTAGCACATATAACATATTCTTGTGTCCTTGTCATGCCTTGGTCTATATCTTGTTTCCTTATCCTTAGCATGTCATGTTTACTTTATGTTTTATAGCATTGTGTCTTTAAGGTGTTTTATCTTTTGTTTAAACTTCATTTTCTCATTCATCTTGTACCCCTCATGCATCTATACCGTTGTTCATATATATATATATATATATATATATATATTTCCCCTCCTTCCTCTTGATTCATTTGTCTATTTGTGACAAAAAGGGAAAGAGTATACTAAAGAGTATATTGGAGTGTATTGTCATGTTTATATGACACTTGTGCACATTCTTAGGGGGAGAAATTCTATCTCGTACACATTCGTAGAAAGAGAAAGCCATAGGGGAGATGCATATACCAAGGGAGAGAAGACATCTCTTTTATAAGAAAATCTTGTTTTGCTTTATGCTTGTTTTCTCGTTGTTTTATGGTGCTTTAAGTTATGTTTTGTATCTATACTTTGATGCTTTCATCGCATCGTGCTTATTTGTTGGACATGTATACATCTTTATGCCATTGTGCTTTATTGGTTGCATGTTCAGATGATCATTTGTTTTGCTATATGATCATTTTGGTCATTTACATATGACTATTTTGTTTTTGATCAAGTTGCTCATATGTTTCACATCATGTTTACTTGATCGCATGTTTACTTGTTACATTATACTTATTCGTTTATTACTTACTTTATGTTGAGAGTCTAATGTGTTTTGTGCAAGTGTTTCAACTTACAAGTATACATGTTCCAAGTTCATCATAGGTTTTAGATATAGGTGTGAGTGAGTTTTGCCATTGTTCCCAAACTCACATTTAAGTCTAGAGTTTGTTATAGGGTGTTTTGTCACAGAATAGCCAAATGGGGAGATTCTAAAGTTGTGATTTATAACAATGTTTTATGTTGGTTGTATTCCATGGCAAAAAGTGTTGTATTTTTTTTAATTTTGTTCCTTATATTTTGTGAGATTTTATTGTATTCGTGTTGGAAGTTGAAAAGTCATGCCAGGCCGTCAGTTTCGCGAGTGTCTCGCAAGAAGGACCAACCCGCGAGGTACTCGCGAAACTCTCATCCTAAAGGATTTTAAGTGTGACTTTTTACGCTTCACCCATACTATATATACTCTCATTATTCACAAAAGCAAAAGAGGCTATTTAGAGAGAAAACCCCTAGATAGGTTTTCTACAACAGAACACACCCATCTTTTAGAGAGAGTGCTACTCATCCTTAGTAAGAAATTATTGTAGCATCTTCACCTTCCCTCTCCCATTGTCATATCTTAAGAGAAGATTTGTACCCAAACACAACCCACACCTATTCAGAGTGTAGAGAGTGTTTTGGACCTTGTGAAGCTTTGGGGATTTGCCAAAAGAAACCGGTGAGGCTTGACGGATGCAATCGGGCATATTATGGGATCTAGAAAGTTAGTGAAGACAAGACTCAGAGAAGTCCGTTGGTAGCAGGAGCTTGAAGGGCTCAAGTACATTGGGTAGACTAGGCTTGGAAGGTCTTTTGTTATTCGTGTACTCCAACTTATTCACTAGTGAATCAATTTCAACTTGAAGGGTCACGAAGAGGTTTTTCACTGAGTTCTGAGGTTTCCTCTTCGATAACATGTCTTGGTGTTATCTTGTGTTTGCATCTCTTTTCTCTTACTCTTGTGCTTTACTTCTATTGTTTGTTGTTCATGTTAATGCACTAGCTAGAGTAGATATCGGTTCATTGTGCACATTTACTCTTGTTTCGCACTTCGATTAAGAGTAAAAGCAATCTAGCCGTAATTTAAATTTTGGGGTCTAAACAAGCTCGTGTGTTTTGACACAAATCCGAGCTTTCAGGTTATATATGAACAAGAGTAGACTAGGCTTGGAAGGTCTTTTGTTATTCGTGTACTCCAACTTATTCACTAGTGAATCAATTTCAACTTGAAGGGTCACGAAGAGGTTTTTCACTGAGTTCTGAGGTTTCCTCTTCGATAACATGTCTTGGTGTTATCTTGTGTTTGCATCTCTTTTCTCTTACTCTTGTGCTTTACTTCTATTGTTTGTTGTTCATGTTAATGCACTAGCTAGAGTAGATATCGGTTCATTGTGCACATTTACTCTTGTTTCGCACTTCGATTAAGAGTAAAAGCAATCTAGCCGTAATTTAAATTTTGGGGTCTAAACAAGCTCGTGTGTTTTGACACAAATCCGAGCTTTCAGGTTATATATGAATAGAAAGTTTTTGCCCCTAATGTAGCTAGAGTGGACACATGCTTCAAGTTTTTTTACTTTTAATTCTTTGGATGATTTACCAGATAGTTGTACTTTCTTTTCACTATTGTTTTTGCTAGATCCTTAAAACAAACTCTTTACTTTTCTTAATTTGCTCTCGCACAGACCCAAGCCTCTTTCTTTTTCTTGGCTTACAACATTAATCCAAGCCTCCCAAATTCCCCTTGATTTATGCATTACACAAAAATTTGTAGTTGTTGTCTCTCTTGTACTACATTCCAATTGAAATTACCTTTTTTTCTCTCTTAATTTCACGCTCAATTTTAAGATTCCCTTCTCTCTCCACACAGTGAAGGACCCTTGAGCAAAGTCATCAAATCCTTTAAAAAGACATCAATTCCAATTTTACGGTAGACAAGAAATACAGTTTTTCTTTGACAAGGAATAAACTTACATTCCACTCTAAGGAATAGTTTTTTTTTTTTTTTTTTTTTCCACACCAAGGAAATCAAAAAAAGAAAAAAGAAAAAGAAAAACAACAACCAAATTAATCTTTCTTCAACTAGAAAACTCAATTAGCTTTCCAAGTCACAATAGGAATTTGAGGCAATTTCACAACAAGTGCAATTCATAAAAGTTTAGGGAGTGTAATTAAATTTTAGCCCTGAATTTAATAGTTCTTTTAAATGATAAAACTGTTTTTGTATTTCATTAGTTGATGCAACCAAATGTTTAAATTTATTTGAGAAATTTAATGCAATGCATTTAAGGTATTTTCCTTCGGAATACAGGGGTTGAAGTTGAACATGGTTTTAATGGATTGTGATTATGCGTGTCAAAAATTGTGACACTGAATTATGGAGGGTGAAACAGAGATTTCGTGGTGTAAATTTTAATATAAGGTTTTTTGGTGTACCTCTCTCTTTGATTAAACCGGAAGTCTCACAGGAGCTTCTAGGTCATTCTATGTTGTCCAAAGTTAGCCTCCACATAGACTTGCAACTCAAACTCTTGGGAGTTACACCGAGGGGCATGCATGCCCACTTTGGGGCGCTCCTTTTCGGTTTCTAACAATATTAAATTTAATATTATTGTAAGGAAATTTTCTACACCCATTACCAGCACAAGAAAGAATGCAATTATGTAATACAATCTGCCCTTAAATTGAAATAGAAGGGATGTGACTCTTTTATTAGGGAACAAAACATACAACTTTATTTCACATTTTATTTAGAAAATAAAGGAAAGGATATTACAAGCTGAGCATATTGAAGATTTCGAAGACAACTACTACAATACCAAACTTCCAACTAATATGAAAATATCACAATGAAGAAAGTTAAATATTCTTAAAGACAAAAGGCTTAAGGAAAGTAAAGATAGTGATAAGTAGGACCAAGACCCCAACAACGGTTGCCGAGCCTCTCCAAATATTCTTGAAATATACATTTCTCAAGGATGCCAAATTTTGGTTCCAATGGCTGTCGTAGAGATTATTAAGATCATCAGCGATATGACGGTAATAGGAATCCACTTCCACAATTTCAAGGCAAAGTTTGTTAACCATTTCAGCAACAGCTTTATTGCTACCCAACAAGTTGACAATAACCCTTTTGTCAACGAGCAACTCCACATCTTCTTTACTGTTGATAAGATAATCCAATAGCACAATATAATTACATATGTAAGCTTTAGATGGATAATGACACTGCTCTAGGGCCATAAGATTTCGGAAAAGTTCTTCGGTTCCATCATCTACCACAAATTGTGGGACCACCAAGCGAGTTTGCAAACATTTGAAGCCCGAAAAGTTTATGAAGCAATTCATGAGACATGAAGTTGGACGAATATCCCAGGGTTTCTTGAGTTTAATGTCTAGTAACTCTCTTTCTCCTACAAATTGCTTGGGCTTCTGGAATATCAGCCCTGCATTGTCCACTAGCTTTGTTGCCCTATATAGATGCTCAATAGGACTGTCAGTTTTCGGATTGAGTAGATGATCAAGTGGTGGTGGACGGTAGAAATTTCTGCGAAGATCAGTGAGATGTTTTACTCCTTCCATCTCAGTGGGTAATTCCTTGTGTTCGGGGAAAAAGAAATTACAGGCAAGTGTTATAAAGCATCCCTCATCCCCACTTTGACTATATAACTCATTAAGAATAAAAAGTGGAAGCTGATTCTCAAGTAAGATCAAGTCATAAGTTATGCCTTCCTTTAGCCATGGTTTACTTAATATATACTCGTTTCTATCTTCTTTATTAGCAGACATCCAGAAGAGCTCAATGATAAAGATAGAATCCAGTAGAATCATTTTCACGAATTCTTCCTCGCAGGGTTGAGTGATCTCTTCTGCATAGCAGTCGCAAATCTTCTTTTTGTTTTCTTCAACGATTCTTTCAAATTCCTCCTTGGCTTTGTTAGTCCGACGAAAGAATTTGTCGCAATATGTTTGTTTACGCCTTTCCATGTCCTTCAGCTCCGAATTTCCACGATGAATAGGGCCTATTGAAATAAGCTTTGGAGTGTAAGCTTTGTCATTTACCTCGCGAAGTCTCTTGGGGACCTTGTAGATGCAACACTCGCTATGCCACTGGATAGCTGGCTCCTTGTCTTGTGGCATGTCAATGCTAATCTCTTTGCTTTCAATTTCTATTTTATGTGAAGAATCAGTAGCACAAGTAAATCTGTACATTATGTTTTTCAATCGTGAACTTCCGTTTTCCTAGTGGCAAACAAAAAACAATCATTAGCACTAGAAAACATTCCATAACATAGTCCAAGGGATAATACTTATTGCATATAAACTGTTTTACATATAACCCAAAAAACAATTGAAAACCCGGTTTCGATTGTTACATAGCCCTGGTGCAAGAGGGCTTATATGCACTAACTTCCATAATGACATCAACTCCAGGCTTTAGGCCCCAACCCTATATGCATATCTTCATCAAGATTTTTATTGGGTTTTTCCTCTTGACATTATGGCATCATCATTCGAACACATAGACCAAGATTGAAATATAAAAAATTAGCCAATTGAATTCAAAATAAAAATAAAATTTATTGAACAAAAATCAATGTCTTAAACCTAATCTTAACTATTCATATATATATATACACACTAAATAATACAAACAACTTATATTAATAATTAAGATTAAGTAGATCTATCAGCAAATAAAAAAGAGATTAAGTAGATCTAGGATATACCAAATATATATATATATATATATATATGTACCGTGGAATCCTCCCTAAAAAAGTGTAAAATTGTTAGTTGCTTATTTCCGCATATTATTAAAATCAAAGGTATTAAAAAAAAAACAAAATTTGAAAGAGAGAGAGAGAGAGATATTAGACGCAAAGGTTTGTACTTTACATGATTCCGGATGACCCATATGCCCACAATGAAAAGTTCTTAGTAGCCGCATTCTTCCATTTTTTTTTTTTTTTTCTTTTTTTGTTTTACGATATATTCAAAATAGGATATATATTGGTCTAAAGTTAAATTAATTAAGAGAATCCCTTGATAACACCAAAATTAAGGATAATTAACATTCTTTGAATTTTGTCATCTAAAGAAATCAACTTGTACTAAATGTGATATTACAACATGAGAAATTTACTTATAATTATCAACATGATGATTAGTGCATTAACTTGAGCCCCCAAATGTAAAGGACTCCAAAAATCATTCATAATTAAGTAACTTTGGCATTAGGAAGCTTCAAGGCCACGTCAGTGTAAGAGAATAATATATATAGGTTAAAAAAATGGAGGTTAGCTAAACTACGCCAGTTCTTAGGCAGGGCATTCAGGTTAAGATTTGCAGACCAACTTTGATCGGTGTCCACAAACAAAAGACTACTGAATTATGTATATTCACCTATTAAAACTTTTTATTTGATATTAAATCAACGACATAGTCTACATATGTGAATCATATTCGTATAAAACAAAGCTCGGATTTCTATCATGTCTTTTGGGAACCTTTTTTCCCTCTAAATATATATATATATATATATATATATATATATATTTTGGGCGCATATCCTCTAAATTCTAATCGATCTGCTCTTTTGGCTTTCTTAATTTCTCTCTTTGGCCTATTCACGCATCTCCTTCAATTCCCTTTTCTAATGTGTTAAATTTTTTCTTCAATTAAAATTAAAATTTACAATTATTTAAATCCCAAAAAGAGTGAACAACTTAATTTTTCCTAATACAAGGCTTATGCAAAAAAAAAAACAAACAAACATAATGATAACTAGCTATCGCCAGATGATGTGAATTGTAAGAAAGTTTAGAAAGCATACAACGTGATATGTGCATCTATAATAGTTATTATTTGATATTCTTCGTGTGTTTGTTTATATATATATATATATAACAGAACTATTATTATTATCTTTTTTTAGTTTAGTGTAGTTGAGTTTGAACAATAAGAGATTTTTTTAAATTGAGTTAACGAAAAACTACACATATGATAGGACTTGAATCTATAGACTTAATAATGATTTTTCCTTATCATAAAGCTAAGATAACAATCGTTATTCGCTGAAACTTTTTTGTTTTTGATAAATACAAAAAATTTTAAATTTATAACGCATCTATTGAGTAATAAATAATATTTATTATCAAGTGAAAATATCAATTTATTTTTTGTGTGTATTTCAAAGTATATATTTTATTTAATTGAAAAATGACCTTACTAGTTAAGTTAATTAAAATTTGTTATCATTCTCAAAAAAAAAAAAAAAAAAATTGTTATGATTACATATGGGATTCGTGACACGTTACAAAGAAAAGATTTACTAATATATTTTCAATGTCATGGATGTAATCAAACAAGGGATTTAAAACGTATAGATTTAAGTTGCATACCTTGCCAATTTGACTTAACTCATAAAATAGTAGATTTACAAGATAACATTGAGAGAGATATCACTTGCGTCACTTAAATGATCTTGTTTAGGAATTCACAAAATTCACAAGTCAATTATACTTATAGGGTGGAAATAGCGATGAATAAATCAATATTAAGACAAAATGAAAAAAAAATAAGGAAAAGCTTCATCCTTTGAATAATTTTGATATTTGTGACTAATGTAAACCTTTTTTTTTTTTTTTTTTTTTTTTTTTACAGACAATAGAAAAACTTCTACTTTTTGGCAAAATACAAAAAGATAGCCTGGGGTTTGATTCAATTTCAAATGGACCACTTGTACTTTCAATTTAAAGTTGTTGATCCCTCAGTGTATGGTGACCACTTTAATTTAATAATTTTAAAAATATTGATTAAAAAAGAAAAAAAAAACTTGTTTGGTAAATAAGAAAACGAAGGAAAAGTAAACAAATAAATTTTGAATTCTAATACAATATATATTTTTTTTTATTGCTAAGAGCCTAGGATGCTATAACTGAATCTTGATAGAAACATTACAAGAGATTGCCAATGAAGAAAATTTATATCCCCTCAAAAGTTTCAAATAAAAGAGCTTTAGACTAAAATGGGTTGTTGATCCTATGTCTCTTACTTTAACTTTGACAGGTTGGGTCAGTCCATAATAACCCGTAATTTTTTTTTTCACATAAAAAAAAAAAAAAAAAAAAAAAAAAAAAAAAAAAAACTCGATCGTACTTTATAAGGAAATATATTTAGAATCCAATAATCAGTTCTGATATTCTATTACTTTGATAATTAATTTTACAAAAGAAGGAAAAAAATACTTATACTTGTTATACATGAAACTTATAAAAAAAAGAAAAAAAGAAAAGAAAAGATTAATATCACCTCTAAAAGTAAGTGTGTTTTTGAATTAGCTTCTTTGTTGAAAGCATGCAAAATTACTTACAAAATAATTGAAATTTTTAAAAAGTTGTACATATTATAAAAAGTGAAAAGGAAAAAAAATAAAATAAAAAAATAAAAACTTATACTACATATATAACTCTAAGAACAACAATAACATGTTAGGTAAATAAAAAAATTTGGAGGAAAATATAAAATGAACTTATGAAAAAAAAAAAAAAAAGGAAAAAAATTAACTGCGTAATGTCGTAATGTTAGTAGTAGATCCAATGGTCAAAACATTTTATGTATGTGAACTAATTGTCAAATTGACAAATGATATCATTTGTATTTTCATCTACAACATAAAAATTTAATATATAAACATATATTGAAAATGAGCCAATTAAAAATAAGTTTAACTTTATTACTAAAGGCTTGACCTATTTTGCTAGGTCTACATATGGGGTCATAAGAGAGAAGAGTAGGTCTTGATTTATTTGTGGCGGTGTGTGGTGGGTTATTCATTACTGTTCATGGGTGAAGTCGCAAACATAGAAGGGGAATTCTATCAAAAGAGAAAGAGAATGATTGGATGACTTGGCTATAATAAGGGAAAAAAAAAAAAAAAAAAACTAAGTTAGTGGTTTGGAAATCATCCTTTCACTATATCAAGAGTCTTGTAATTTAGTGAGGTAGTTCAATTTTTATATAAAAGAAACTTGCATCCATATCTCCTTTACTTGTTAAAGGAAATTAATTTAGTATACAAACATTTAGAACCCAATTTATAAGGTAAATGTTTAGTAAAGTTCCAGAGTGCACGTTACAGAATATGAACTCAATTAAATTAGTGAATGCTCAATTTTTGGCAAACTTTATATTGAAGAACAAAAATAAAGTAAAAGGATGGACTAAAGAACCTGCGAAATTTTCTTTTGAAGAGAATGCTTGTTAATTCCAAGGGACAACACAGTTGGCTAGAGATGGTGCCTGATGAAGCAAGCTTTACTAATTCGGATCTTTCATTTTTTCTCCGCTCATAACTAAAACTCAATTATAAAAGAAAATATATTGTACACTTGATGGTTCCTTAGTATCTTTTGTGCTCCTATTTATAGTGTAAACTCCCTCCCCTCCAACCCCACCATTTCAAGTGGTTCAGATTTTATTTTTTAAGAAATAGTATAACGACAGAGCAAAAAATAGTGGGTTAATGTGTGAGTGATTGTTAATCACTCACAACCACTTTAGCAAATTGTGACAAATGATGTGTTTCTAAAATAATTGATTTTTTAAATCTAGAAATCTACAAACTGTCACGTCATTTTAAAATTTTGGATAAATTTCACTAACATGCCTTGAGATTTGAGCTAATACCAACCAGGTACAAAACTTTTCAAAACTTGCAAATTCGGTCGCTAAAACTAACTTAGTCCTTAAACAGTTAGTTATTTTTTTCTCAATTGTTTTAGGAACTACATTGGATTTAAGGATCAAATTGGTTAGTTTTGAAAATTTTTGAATCTAGTTGATATTAACCCAAATCTCAAAGGATGTGAATAGAATTTATCCTAAAATTTTAAATGGTATGATAATCTATATACATTTAAATTTGTCAAATTAAATCTAAATCATAAAATAAATTAAATGGGCATGAGCCGCATGACTCGAAACAGAGAAAATCTTTTTTTGTTTTTTGTTTTTTTCCTCTATCTCTCAGGAAAAGCACAGAACACACCATGCTATGATGACGTCATTCACACAAATTTACAAAAGAACATACCAACTTAATTCTCACCTTTTCCAGCTTTAAAATTCAATTGATTTGCGAAAGCAAAATTTATGGAAGGTTGTCAATAATACTTAGTATTATTCTTATGGTTTGTAAAACGAAGACTTGCACTATTGTGTTCTTTTTTTTTCCATTTTCTTTTTTTTCTCTTTTTTTTTATTAAAAAAATAGAATGATTTATTTACATCTTATTCACACAGAGTGATAGAATCAGAAACCAAATTCTGTCCCATAAAAATTTTCAGTTTTTGTGTAAGTAGTAAATAATCACTCGTAATCTATCATGTAATTGTTACAAAGAGGCTGTGAATAAATTTGAGATTCTAGAACAACTGTAGTATTGCTGGCATGTGACATCATCAATGTTGTAAGCAGATGATGTCAACAAGTGGCATTAGCAGTGACCAGCGACTTTTACTCACTGTAGACTATTGAGATGTTTGAGGTGTTTGCATAGAATTGAATTTGCCATTCATTTCTACATTAGAGTATTATAAATGAATCAAAATGACAACACACAGTCATTCTCTTTGATTCTTGTTGGATATAAATTACTACAATCAATGGGCATATGCTAAGAAAAGGGAGAAAATGGGCAAATGCCCCTTTTAAAAAAAAAAATCCAGCATTTTTCTCTCTTTTCTTAAATTAATTAGAGAAATGCCTATTTTTTGAAACTCGATTTTTTCAAAATTGAGTTATAAAAAAAAACAAAAAAAAAATTCTGGAGCCCTATAATGACGTTTTAAAGAGCCTATAGTGACGTTTTAAGGACCTATAGTAGCGTTTTGTAACTCGATCTCTATGAAGTCAAGTTACATGCAATTTTTTTTCATTTCTTTTAACCTATAACTCGACTTCATGGAGATCTAGTTACAAAACGCTACTATAGGTCTTTAAAACGTCATTATAGGCTTCTTAAAAACGCCACTATAGGGCTTAACTCAATTTTGAGAAAATCGAGTTTCAAAAGAGGGGCATTTTCCTATTTAGTTTGGAAAAGAGGACAAAATGCTATATTGTTCTTTTGAAAGGGGCAAAGGCTAATTTTTTTTCCCTAAGAAAAGTGATAGAAGAATTTAGAACTAGTTTTTATGACTTATGTCCATTTTAAAATATTTATAGAATTTAAGTATGATTGCTAATATAATTAACCAATTGATATATGCATAGATAGATAAACAACGTAACAATCCCAATTAACAATCAAGCACCAACGAGAACCAAAAATGTGTTTACGAAAAGAAAAACTGAAGAACCAAGTAGAAAAAAACTCTCCAATGGCTATAACCAAAAAAAAAAAAAAAATTAGAAAAAGAAAAAACCACTAATTAGGAATAGATGCAATACATATTACCCATGGTTTTAAAAATCTGACCGGATCGATCGATTTTCTTGGTTCAATCAGGAGCCGGACATGGAATTGTTCTATCAAAAATTGGAAAAAACGATGGTTCAACCATAAAACCTGCAATTCAATCGGTAAAAATAAAAAAACTTTATCCATTTTCGATTCTTTGACTATTCCGGTTTTAAAAACATGATATTACATACAAATCCCCTTAAACTAAGGGCCTATTTGGTAATGTTGTTCTAGTAACATTGCTTGTATTTTTTGGAAATACATATGGGTGAAAAAGTGTGTGGAAATACGTATAATGATTAGATTTTCGACAATATATTGTTTTACCACAAATTAATATGATTCGTCATTACATTTTTAAATACATATATGATTTTCAATTAAAGTACACTTTTGTTCCATAAAGTTTGATGTTGGTTTTTGTGAGGGATTTCACAATTTGCTCCAATAATAATAGGCTTGGTCTGCGATCGAATGCTATAAAAGATTTGTGCCCCCTCATCCTTCACCAATTGGTCGTAGGATGGATCAATAAGGCACATGGTCCGAAAGTTTCATTTTGGTCCTTTATGTTCCAAATTTTCACTTTGACATTGTGTGTTTGATTTCAATTTTAAATTGCCTCTTAAATCCATTTCCGTTAGTAATCTAACAATTCATATTATGGTTTTTTCTTTTTCTGTTTATGTATGTGCGTTCGCGCCTATAACAATGGAATTCCCAGATTTCACAACATTTTTCATCTACTGATATATTAATTATTTAAACATGAATGACACTTAATGGTTAGATTGCTAAAACAAATGGATGGCAAGACAAATATGAAAATGGAATTGAACATGAAGAGTAGAAATGAAAAAATTTGAAATGTAAAGGGATGAAATAAATGCATCTCTACTGACTAAAAATGTACTTTATTATAATACTTTTATACATGTCTACCATCATGACATAAAATGGATTAACCCTCACAAATGAAAATTGCTTTGTAAGTTCTTGTTAGCTCAATTAGTAAGGTTTTGTTGTCATTGAATGTGAAATATGTGGTTTAAATCTAATCAACACCTAAAATAAATAGTGTTTTGACTTGATAATAAAGTGCGCAATCGTAGAATAGACGTTATAAGTTGAAATTTTATTGTCTTACCAAAAAAAAAAAAAAAAAAAATTTACTCTCTCACTCTCGTTGATGATCACCATGTAATTCACTTTGGTCATGTCATGATCGACTGAGGACCAATGCTGTCTGTTTCATTGGAAACAAAAAAAAATTAAACACTTGGCCCCGCCGGCTGTTATCACCAGTGAAACGAGAGACTTGCGATTAAGGAAATGTTGCAAAGGTCGTTTTACCGAATACAAGCAATTAATTGCTTTAACATTTTCCTTTAGAAAGTGTAGCTCTCATCTAGCTGGCAAACCAAAAAGAGATGAAAAGAAGGTCACACCTCAAAATCTTGCCTTTACTAGGACCGACTTGCCTAGGAATACATATACAATACAACAAATCATATTACATATCCTATTATAAGATCCACTTCCTGTTATCTGATTGATTGCGTTTGGATAAATTTATTTTAATTAAAAATAAAATGTAAAAAAATTAAAATTTTGGCCTTAAACACGATTGAATCTTATTAAAGTTTACATGATAAGTAAATTTGGTACCTGTGGTTTCAAATGATTGATTTTAGCATCTAAATTTTCAATATTGAACATTTATGATCCCAAATAATCTGGTTAATTTATTTTATTTTTGTATGTGGCCAACAGAGCAATAAGATGAACTTTTTTAATGACATGGCAGCCATGCTTTTGCCATCTTAACTGTTTAAAAAACAAAAACAAAAAGGGAGAAGTTCAATATCGATTTTGGTATATGATATTTCAAGTGAGTGATTTTAGTATCTAAATTTTTAATGTCGAACACTCATAATCCCAAATAACATGGTCAATTTCTTTTAATGTATGTGTCCAACGGAGGAATAAGATCACCCTTTTAAATGACATGGCAGCCATATTTTTAAAACCAAATAATTTAATGAACCAAAAAAAAAAGAGATTCAAGGTTTTTAAAGTTAGATCGGAGTTCAACCAAAATCAAACCGTGATGACATAATAATTATTTTAATAAAAAAATTAATGTAAATGTTTCAACAATTTTACCTATAACATTGTTTTAAAATGTTCAAGTATATCTTAGTTAAGGATAGGAATATAAGATGATTTTTTTTTTTTTACAATTAATTACAAAAATTAGATAAACATTTCTTGATATTTAAAATACAGTAGTTTAATCTATTTGTACGATACAATTCACTTGATCTTCTGCTCTATAACCTTTTCAAGCATTAATTCCTTTGCTTGTAAGACTTGATATTTTTTCATTTTTTCTAGATTTTCTTGATAATTTGCCTCTATGTTGTTGATCACCAATGTTATATCCTCTTTTAATGGTTAAATGTAGAGTTCATCAATATTATTTATAGAGTAAATATTTTTGGCAATAAGCTTGTTTTGTATAGGACAATATTACATCATATTTTTCTCATTCTTGCCCATAAATGTATTTTATTTTTATCTCGTCAGATTCTATAAAAATGATTTTGTTCCCACAAGGCAAAATTTAATCAACGACACCCATCTTATAAGAGATGCATAGAAAATGGTGGACCCAATATCGTAAATAGCATTAGTTGGGATAATTGATTTTCTTTTCCTGTTTTGGAGGAAAAGGGATAATGGAAGTTAAGCGTATTCTTTATTGCAGAATTTAACGTGAATACAAGTCTATCATAGTCAACGGTAGTTGAAATCCTTGTCCACGGGGTTGTTAAAATTTATAGTTCTGGCTGAAAGTTAGCATCAACTTTTTGGGAGAGAATTTTGAGGCCAAACTTCATGTTTATTTTTAGGCTAACGGATAAAAGATAATGGATAAATATTCTATTTACTACATAACCATTACGGTCCATTTAGTTGAAGGAGTGAAATAGTAAGAGGATAGAAAATGGTGGGAGGATAAACTAAAATAGTAAAATGGTAGATCACATTTTCAAATACATATGTAAAACTTATATATTTATATATTTATATATAGTTATGTACCATGTAGTCTCCCTCACAAATTAATGAAATTTGCTCCCACCTCTCGGTGTCATTTTGTTTCATTAAATGCTAGCATGTCAGTTTCTTTCATCAATTAAGGGACCTTTTGTCATTTTCGTTTGAACGAAGGGGGAACGCCCCTTTCACAAAACGTGACTTTCTACTTTCTATTAAAGGAGGCTTCATCTCTTGAAAGAGATAAGATAAGAGGCCACGTGTCAATATTTTACAATTGGACGGACTGACTTCTTTGTTTTAGTGAACATAAAACTCTATTTGGTTGGATGGAAAGCATGTAAAAATATTTTTTTTAAAGAAAATATTTTGTGTGTTTCTGAAAATGCTGCGAAATTTTTTTTAATTTGATATATTGAGTTCTTAAAGTTAGCATCAACTTTTTGGGAGAGAATTTTGAGGCCAAACTTCATGTTTGTTTTTAGGCTAACGGATAAAAGATAATGGATAAATATTCTATTTACTACATAACCATTACGGTCCATTTAGTTGAAGGAGTGAAATAGTAAGAGGATAGAAAATGGTGAGAGGATAAACTAAAATAGTAAAATGGTAGATCACATTTTCAAATACATATGTAAAACTTATATATTTATATATTTATATATAGTTATGTACCATGTAGTCTCCCTCACAAATTAATGAAATTTGCTCCCACCTCTCTGTGTCAGTTTGTTTCATTAAATGCTAGCATGTCAGTTTCTTTCATCAATTAAGGGACCTTTTGTCATTTTCGTTTGAACGAAGGGGGAACGCCCCTTTCACAAAACGTGACTTTCTACTTTCTATTAAAGGAGGCTTCATCTCTTGAAAGAGATAAGATAAGAGGCCACGTGTCAATATTTTACAATTGGACGGACTGACTTCTTTGTTTTAGTGAACATAAAACTCTATTTGGTTGGATGGAAAGCATGTAAAAATATTTTTTTTAAAGAAAATATTTTGTGTGTTTCTGAAAATGCTGCGAAATTTTTTTTAATTTGATATATTGAGTTCTTAAAAATGTTATAGAAAACATATTTTTACAAAAACTTTTATGGCTTTTTAGGTTTTGTTTACCCATTTTTAATTGTTTTTAGTTTTTATTTAAGTTAAAATAAGGTTCTTATATTGTAGTATATTTAAGATATAGATTCTTAGGAATATTTTTACTTATGAATTAAGTTTATATAACATATAAGTTGGTCATAATCTTAAAAACAAAAATTGAAATTTTCATATCAATAAAATTTTCAATTTTTTTTTTCTTTTCATATGATAGATTTTATAGTTCAATTCTTCTTTTGTGTATTCGAGAGAATCCTTCATGACTCTAGATTAAAATTTTCCTTCACATGAATATTAAACAAGTTATATGAATATTAAAAAAAATATTAAAATTCTTCTACATATATTATTTAAACAAGTCACATGAATATTAAAAAAATGTTGTATGACTAAAAGAACAAACATATTGTCTTTTCAACCACCACATAGAGGGTGTGGGCTCTATTTAGTTTAACTGGTAAAATATTTTGTCATCAAATAAGAGATTGATGTTTTGAATCCCGCCTTCTTGACCTGATGGTAGAGAACAATCATCATGGAACGTGCATTATAAGTTGAAATTCTATATTATCTGTTAAAAAAAAAAAAAAAAAAACTCTATCTGGTTGAAGGAATTTTCCTGCCAACCGATTTCACACATTTCATTCTAGCTTGAACAATAATAGAAAAATGGTAGATCACATTTTCAAATTCATATGAAGAAACAAAGCCTTGGTCCTACTGACTACAATTGCAACAATGTGAAACGAAGACTTCCAATTTTGGTCATGAATTAAGGGACCTTTGTCATTGTCGTTTGATCAAAGGGGAAATGCTCCTTTCACAAAACGTGACTTACGTTCTATGAAAGGAGCGATTCACATCTTAAAAGAGATAAGATAAGGGGCCACATGTCAATATTTTGCAAATGCAAGGATTGACTTCTTTGTTTTTGTGAACATAAAAGTGCGTTTGGTTGGATGGAAAACACGTTAAAATATTTTTTTTGAAACAAAATATTTTGTGCGGTTTTGAAAATGCTCTGAAAAATATTTTTATTGTTTGGTTGAGTTCTTAAAAATGTTAAAGAAAACTTATTTTTTACTACTTTTCCACATTGTCTCGTCTTCCAATTAAGCAAGTTAGTGGGGATGGTGATTGCGTGACTAATAATGATGATTGCGGGTGGTGGATTACTTGAGAACAATGGTTCAACATGCATAAACCCAACAACATTCTTCTCCTAATAGACACATGATAAAATGGAGGATCCCGTAGTTGTCTCTATTACACTATTTCTTTCTCTTTATGTATATATCTCTCTCAATAATTTTTCTGAACCACTCAAACAATGGGGTTGTTTTTATTTTATCCTAATGCAATAATGAGTATGCAATGATAGGGTTAGGCCCTGGTGGATTAATTCTTGATTTATCACCATGTGGATTCGAGGAACCCCTCATGAATTTAAGATTTACTACCCAGGAATTAACAGTTTATTTTCTATCCATCAAAGAGAGCATCGTGTGTGATTTTTTCAAATTTTCACGACTTCAATGTGGCAATAAACAAGTTTTTTTATTTTGGCTATTTGCCATGTCCGTAATTTCTATCCAAGAGGTAATGAAAGAGACTAAATTGACATGACATTGAAAGTTTAGGGACCAAATTGACACAATTGAAAAGTTAAAGACCAAATTCAAATATGGTGTAAATGATAGGGACAAAATAAATAGTTTACCCATTAAGTTTATATAACATATAAGTTGGTCATAAGCTTAAAAATGAAAATGAAAATTTTTGTATCAATTAATTTTTCAACTATTTTTTTTTCATTTCATATGATAGATTTTATAGTAAAATTCTTCTTTTGAGCATTCAAGAGAATCCTTCATGACTCTAGGTAAAAATTTTCCTTCACATGAATATTAAACAAGTCACATGAATATTAAAAAAAAATATTAAAATTCTTCTATGTGTATTATTTAAACAAGTCACATGAATATTAAAAAAATGTTATATGACTAAAACTGCACGCAAATTCTCTTTTCAACCACCACATAGATAGAGGGGTAGGCTCCATTTGGTTCAATTAGTAAAGCCTCTTGTCATCAAATAAGAGATATAGGATTCAAACCTCGCCTTTTTGACCTGATGATAAAAAACATGCATTATAGATTGAAATATTATCTTATCTTAATTTAAATAAATAAATAAATAACTCTATCTGGTTGGAGGAATTTTCCTGCTAACTGATTTCACACATTTCTTTTTGGGCGAAACTAAAATAGTAAAATGGCTGAACTAAAATAGTAAAATGGTAGCTCACATTTTCAAATACATATGTAAATCTTTTATACATGTAGTTATGTACCATGTAGTCTCCCTCACAAATTAATGAAATTTGCTCCCACCTCTCTGTGTCAATTTGTTTCATTAAATGCTAGCATGTCAGTTTGTTTCATCAATTAAGGGATCTTTTGTAATTTTTGTTGGAATGAAAGGGGAAACGCTCGTTTCACAAAACGTGACTTTTTACTTTCAATGAAAGGAGGCTTCATCTCTTGAAAGAGATAAGATAAGGGGCCACGCATCAATACTTTACAATTGCAACGACTGACTTCTTTGTTTTTGTGAACATAAAACTGTGTTTGGTTGGATGGAAAGCATGTAAAAATATTTTTTTTTTTAAGAAAATATTTTGTGTGTTTCTGAAAATGTTCTGAAAAATATTTTCATTTGATTGATTGTGTTCCTAAAAATGTTATAGAAAACATATTTTTACTAAAAATTCTATGGGTTTCTAGGTTTTGTTTACCCTTTCTTAATTGTTTTTAGTTTTAATTTAAGTTAAAATAAGGTTCTTATATTGTAGTATATTTAAGATATATATTCTTAGGAATATTTTTATTTTTGAATTAAGTTTATATAACATATAAGTGGGTCATAATCTTAAAAACCAAAATTGAAAATTTCATATCAATAAAATTTTCAACTTTTTTTTTTCTTTTCATATGATGTATTTTATATTTAAATTCTTCTTTCGTGTATTCGAGAGAATCCTTCATGACTCTAGATTAAATTTTTCCTTCACATGAATATTAAACAAGTTATATGAATATTAAAAAAAATATTAAAATTCTTCTACATATATTATTTAAACAAGTCACATGAATATTAAAAAAATGTTGTATGACTAAAAGAACAAACAGATTGTCTTTTCAACCACCACATAGAGGGGTGGGCTCTATTTAGTTTAATTGGCAAAACCTTTTGTCATCAAATAATAGATTGATGTTTTGAATCTTGCATTCTTGATCTAATGATAGAGAACAATCATCATGGAGCGTGTATTATAAGTTGAAATTCTATATTATCTGTTAAAAAAAAAAAAAACTCTATCTAGTTGAAGGAATTTTCCTGCCAATCGATTTCACACATTTTATTCTAGCTTGAACAATAATAGAAAAATGGTAGATCACATTTTCAAATGCATACAAAGAAACAAAGACTTGGTCCTACTTACTACAACTACAACAATGTGAAACAAAGACTTTCAGTTTTGGTCGTGAATTAAGGGACCTTTGTCATTGTCGTTTGATCGAAGGGAAAATGCTCCTTTCACAAAACGTGACTTACGCTCTATGAAAGGAGCGATTCATGTCTTAAAAGAGATAAGATAAGGGGCCATGCGTCAATATTTTGCAATTGCAAGGATTGACTTCTTTGTTTTTGTGAACATAAAACTGTGTTTGGTTGGATGGAAAACATGTTAAAATATTTTTTTGAAAGAAAATATTTTGTGCAGCTTTGAAAATGCTCCGAAATTTTTTTTTTTGTTTGGTTGAGTTCTTAAAAATGTCAAAGAAAACATATTTTTTACTACTTTTTCACATTGTCTCATCTTCCAAGCAAGTTAGTGGGGGATGGTGATTGTGTGGCTAATAATGATGATTGGGGGTGGTGGATTGGTTGAGAACAATGGTTCAACATGCATAAACCCAACAATGTTCTTCTCCTAATACACACATGCAACAATGGAGGATCCCAAAATTGTCTCTATTACACTATTTCTTTCTCTTTCGGTATATATCTCTTTCTATAATTTTTCTGAACCACTCAAACAATGGGATTGTTTTTATTTTATCCTAATGCAGTAATGAGTATGCAATGATAGGGGTGGGCCTTGGTGGATTAATTCCTGATTTATCACTTTGTGTATTCAAGGAACTCCTCATGAATTTGAGGTTTACTGCCTAGGAACTAACATTTTATTTTCTGTCCATCAATGAGAGCATCATGTGTGCTCTTTTCAAACTTTCACGATGTCAATGTGGCAATAAACTAGTTTTTTGTTTTGGCTGTTTGCCATGTTAGTAATTTCTGTCCAAGAGATAATGGAAGGGACTAAATTGACATGACATTGAAAGTTTAGAGACCAAATTGACACAATTGAAAGGATAAGGACCAAATTATAATATGGTCTAAATGATGGGGACAAAATACATAGTTTACCCATTAAGTTTATATAACATATAAGTTGGTCAAAAGCTTAAAAATGAAAATTGAAATTTTTGTATCAATTAATTTTTCAACTTTTTTTTTCCCTTTCATATGATAGATTTTATAGTAAAATTCTTCAATTGAGTATTCAAGAGAATCCTTCATGACTCTGGGCAAAATTTTTCCTTCACATGAATATTAAACAAGTCACATGAATATTAAAAAAAAAATATTAAAATTCTTCCATGTGTATTATTTAAACTAGTCACATGAATATTAAAAAAATGTTATATGACTAAAACTGCACGCAAATTCTCTTTTCAACCACCACATAGATAGAGGGGTAGGCTTCATTTAGTTCAATTAGTAAAACCTCTTGTCATCAAATAAGAGATATAGGGTTCAAACCCCGCCTTCTTGACCTGATGATAAAAAACATGCATTATAGGTTGAAATGTTATCTTATTTGTTAACTTATGTATATATATATATATATATATATTAAAAATAAAAAATAAAAAAATAAAAAAAAAACTCTATCTAGTTGGAGGAATTTTCTTGCTAACTGATTTCACACATTTCTTTTTGGGCTGAACAAAAATAGTAAAATTGTAGCTCACATTTTGAAATACATATGTAAAACTTTTATACATGAAGTTATGTACCATGTAGTCTCCCTCACAAATTAATGAAATTTGCTCCCATCTATCTGTCTCAATTTGTTTCATTAAATGCTAGCATGTCAATTTGTTTCATCAATTAAGGGACCTTTTGTAATTTTTGTTGGAACGAAGGGGAACGCTCCTTTAACAAAATGTAACTTTTTACTTTCAATGAAAGGAGGCTTCATCTCATGAAAGAGATAAGATAAGGGGCTGGGCGTCAATATTTTACAATTGCAAGGACTATCTTCTTTGTTTTTGTGAACATAAAACTATGTTTGGTCGAATGGAAAGCATGTAGAAATATTTTTTTTTAAAGAAAATATTTTGTGTGTTTCTGAAAATGTTCTGAAAAATATTTTCATTTTGATTGATTAAGTTCCTAAAAATGTTATAGAAAACATATTTTTACTAAAAATTCTATGGGTTTCTAGGTTTTGTTTACCCTTTTTTAATTGTTTTTAGTTTTTATTTAAGTTAAAATAAGGTTCTTATATTGTAGTATATTTAAGGTATATATCCTTAGGAATATTTTTACTTATGAATTAAGTTTATATAACATATAAGTTCGTCATAATCTTAAAAACAAAAATTGATATTTTCATATCAATAAAATTTTTAACTTTTTTTTTTCTTTTCATATGATATATTTTATAGTTAAATTCTTCTTTTGTGTATTCGAGAGAATCCTTCATGACTCTAGATTAAATTTTTCCTTCACATGAATATTAAACAAGTTATACGAATATTAAAAAAAATATTAAAATTCTTCAACATGTATTATTTAAACAAGTCACATGAATATTAAAAAAATGTTGTATGACTAAAAGAACACGCAGATTGTCTTTTCAACCAGCACATAGAGGGGTGGGCTCTGTTTAGTTTAACTGGTAAAACCTTTTGTCATCAAATAAGAGATTGATGTTTCAAATCCCACCTTCTTGACCTGATGATAGTGAACAATCATCATGGAACATGCATTATAATTTGAAATTCTATCTTATCTGTTAAAAAATTAAAAAAAAAAAAAAAAACTCTATCTGGTTGAAGTAATTTTCCTGCCAACCGATTTCACACATTCATTCTAGCCTGAACAATAATAGAAAAATGGTAGATCACATTTTCAAATGCATATGAAGAAACAAAGACTTGGTCCTACTGACTACAACTACCACAATGTGAAACGAAGACTTCCAGTTTTGGTCATGAATTAAGGGACCTTCGTCGTTGTCATTTGATCGAAGGGGAAACGCTTCTTTCACAAAACATGACTTACGTTCTATGAAAGGAGTGATTCATTTCTTAAAAGAGATAGGATAAGGGGCCACGCATCAATATTTTGCAATTGCAAGGATTGACTTCTTTGTTTTTGTGAACATAAAACTGTGTTTGTTTGGATGGAAAACATGTTCAAATATTTTTTTTTGAAACAAAATATTTTGTGTGGTTTTGAAAATGCTCCAAAAAATATTTTTATTTGTTTGGTTGAGTTCTTAAAAATGTTAAAGAAACCATATTTTTTACTACTTTTTCGCATTGTCTCATCTTCCAAGCAAGTTAGTGGGGGATGGTGATTGTGTGGCTAATAATGATGATTGGGGGTGGTGGATTGCTTGAGAACAATGGTTCAACATGCATAAACCCAACAACGTTCTTCTCCTAATAACACATGCAACAATGGAGGATCCCAAAATTGTCTCCATTACACTATTTCTTTCTCTTTGTGTATATATCTCTCCCAATAATTTTTTTGAACCACTCAAACATTGGGGTCATTTTTATTTTATCCTAATGTAGTAATGAGTATGCAATGATAGGGGTGGGCCTTGGTGGATTAATTCCTAATTTATCACCTTGTGGATTCAGGGAACCCCTCATGAATTTGAGGTTTACTACCCAGGAACTGAGACTTTATTTTCTCTCCATCAAAGAGAGCATCGTGTGTGTTAGGAAATATGTGTTTCACTTGTTAGGAACATATGTAACTATTTTATATAATTGGCTAATCTTTTGACAAAATGCACTTTACTTGTAATTGGGTAGATCTAGAATGTATTTAATACTTCAAGGAATAAGAGTTCAAGTCCAGTATTGAAGCCATGCAAATCTGACCAAAAAACAAGTAAAGAAGTGCTGATTTTTTAAAGCTCAATAGCTGCTTGACACCTCTCGGCAACTAGGCTATCTATCGAGCTCTTCAGCTTCTTCTTATCACAATCTCGATACCTCTCGATTGCTAGGTCGGTCAATCGAGCAACTTTTTGTCCCCTCGATAGCTCTCAATAGCACACAATAGATAGGCTCGATAGCTTCTTGACACCTCTCAATAGCTCACAACAGGTCTCAACAGATTGCTATCTATCAAGGTATATATCAAGAATTACGAAATTCAGATTTCCAGATTTGATTTTCGGTCCATGCTTATATATTTGTGTAGGGTTTCTTTTCTCACAACCCTAAACATATATAAGGCTTATTTTAAAAGCTGTCACATAGGAGAATACATGGAGAATATACAAAAGGTGACCGGTGCCTTATTCTCTCTGAAAGAAGCTATTGCGTCTTTGTGCCTTAGGGTTTTGTAACCAAGTGCTTCTTGATCTTTATTGTTGATGAAGTGAAGAACTTTGCAGCCAACATCTTCTTCAAGTTGGTGTGATAGCCACGTACTGGGAGTCGTGCATTATTAGTTAGTCACATACTGAGATCCGTGCAAAAAGAGTGTCATTCATATATTGAAGAGTTTAGAGGTTCTGAAGTGGTAGAAGGTTTTTGCTATAAGTTTATCTACAGGGATTGTAGAGTCTAGGGACAAAAGTTTTACACTAGACCTAAAACTTCTCTTTACTATAGTGAATTGCTTTTTGGGAAAGTTTCCTCCCAGGTTTTTTACTATGAAACTAGTTTGTTTTATTGGTTTTCCTAAGTCATCACATCTGTTTTTTTTTTTTTTTTTGGCTATATGATTTTAACTTGATATTGATGTTTGTTTGGTTTAACAAGTTTTATTCATAATAAATATAATTAACAACTTGAGTTTGAAACTTGTTAAGTCTATCAACCGGGGTCTAAATTTTCCCAACAAGTGGTATCAAAGCAGGTGCACTCTGATTGAATTAATTTTTTGAGTGTGATCCTTGACCCCTGTTGTCATGGATCGTGGACAATCTTTTTTTATTCCTCCTTTATTTGATGGAACTAATTATGCGTACTGGAAAGTTCGTATGATAGTTTTTTTGTAGACTCTAGGTGAACAAGTATGGCAAGCTGTTGAAGTTGGCTGGATTAAGCCAAAGGAAGCGCTGATGGATTGGGATGAAGCAACAATCATAGCGGCAAATTTCAATAGTAGGGCATTGAATGCTTTGTTTTGTGGGGTGACCAATGAGGAATTCAAGAAAATATCATCCACAGAAGTTGCTAAGGAAGCACAGACCATTCTTGAGACCACCTATGAAGGTACCAAGGCAATAAAGACTGTGAAGCTTCAAAGACTTACTAGTAGTTTTGAATAAAAAAGGATGGAGGAGGATGAGACCTTTGATGAGTTCTATGCTAAACTCAAGGATATTGTGAATTTTGCATTCAACCTTGGAGAATCTATAGCAAAATTCAAATTTTTAGGAAAATCCTTAGGTCCTTACCTGAAAGATTCCATGCCAAGATCATTGTCATTGAAGAAGTAAAGGATATTGATCAAATTCCTTTGATTGAGCTTGTAAGGAACCTTCAAACCTATAAGATGTGATTAGGTTTAATGGGAAAAGGTGGAAAGAGTAGAAACTTGGGTCTTGAGGGTATAGAGGAAGAGATTGAGAACTCTGAAGATGAAGATGAAAGTGAAGATGATGATGAGGATGAGGATCTAACCTTCATAACTGATGAGATTATTAAGCTTCTTCAATTTAGGAAAAAGGATAAGGGCAAACCTCCTAGGAAATCTAAATCCTCAAGGAAGGGCAAGAATAAGAAAACCCTCATCCAATGCCATGAGTGCAAAGGTTTTGGTCATATGAGAATAGAGTGCCCAAACTACCTCATGAAGGAAAAGACCAAGGAGTCAAAAGATAAAGGGTTGGTTGCTACTTGGAGTGATACTGAGAATGACTCTTCTGATGAGTATGTGGATGAATGTAGTCACGTTATGACCTTTACTGCCTTAACCGATAAGGTGATTATGGAGAGTGCTAGTGACAGTAAGGATTCTTCTGATGATGAAGTACCCAAGAAGTTGATCCTTCAGGAAGCCTATGATAAGCTATGCATTGAATTCATAAAATCTGAAAAGACTTCTCATCTTTGTAATAAAGAGCTTAATGAGGTAAAAACTAAAAAAGCTAACCTGTTAGTTAAACTAAATGAGACTATAAGGTTAGTTGAGACTCTTGTTGGGGAGAACACCTCATTAGAAGAGAAGGTCAAGAATCTTGAGGTTGAGCTTAGTCAAGCTAAAACTCAAATAGAGAGGATGTCTAATGCAAAGCTTGATTAGGTCTTGAGTGCTCAAAAGCCTAGTTCTAATAAGACTGGCTTAGAATATGATGTCTCTTCCGGCCCATAGATCAAAAGGACTATCTTTGTGCCCCAATCTAAGAAAGGTAATAAATGTATGAAATCTAAAACTGATTTGGGTAATTTTAAATCCTTTGTTAGACTTCATGTTTGTCACCACTGTGGTGTTTCTAGACACATTCGTCCTAATTGCTTTAAGTTGTATCCTCAAAAGCAAGTGTCCAAACGGTCACAGATTTCCTCTCAAGGACCTACACCTTTGTTTTGAGAGTTATTAAAAGTTTTGAACTTTTTAACTCAATTTCAGGAGAATTTTATTCTTCTATATCCTTTAGTAGATATACTAGGACATGTGTCTTTTCATCTTCACGGTCAAAGACTCGTGCTGTGTGAGTGAGAAATGAGCCTAAGACTTAATTTTCTTTTTCTGTTTGTCCTCTACTTTAATTCTTTCTATCTAAAGTAGGACTCTCTTTGCTTGATTTCTTATCTGCTTTTGGAATCATACTTTCATGCATCTGCATCTCTCTTTCATGCTTTCATATTGTTTGTCTGTTTTTGTTTGGCTGTTTAGTTTTTATTTTACTTTTTTTTTTGTTTTCAAAAAAAAAAAAAAAGAGAAAAATAAAAAAAATACAAAAACAATGTGTGTTTGTGTACATTGGTACTTGTGTACCTTGGATGGTTATTGAAACAAAGTTTTCTAAATTTTGTATCATTTATAACTTAGATGGGCATCTTTATGCACAACTAAGCAAGTGAGCTTTGTGGCTTGTATTTGTGATGAATAAGGTTAAGTAATCTCTTATACTTAACACTCATATCACTCTTTTTGAAGGGAAGGACTAGAAAATCCTAAGAGAAATGCATAAATAACCATCTCACCACTATTGCCCATCAATCATGAAATGACATTTGTATGCTTCGGCATAGCAAAAGTGCAATGTCAAAAACTTAACATAATTAGGTATTTCTTTTTTCTCTCTTATATGTCTATGCATGATTTGCTTAAAAGAAAAATATGCAAAGAAAAATAAAAAGCAAAAAGAATCAAAATGTTTTATATATGATTATAAGCGTGTATTCTAGGAGATGTGGGAGTTATAGGATGTACCTCAAAAGTGATAGTCCCCATCAAACAGTTATGATTGTGTGTAAGTTAAAGTAATTTTCTCATATCTCAAATTGTTATAACATGTAGACACTTATGCAATCTTGCGATGTTTTTCACACACAACACGCAATATTCTTTGCTACT